>NW_028270171.1:1829047-2100596 GCF_037043375.1 Chiloscyllium plagiosum
GGAGGGGAAGGGGAAGGGGGAGGGGAAGGGGAAGGGGGAGGGGGAAGGGGGAAGGGGGAGGGGGAGGGGGAAGGGGGAAGGGGGAAGGGGAGGGGGAGGGGGAGGGGGTGGGGGAGGGGGAGGGGGAGGGGGATGGGGGAGGGGGGAGGGGGATGGGGGAGGGGGATGGGGGAGGGGGAGGGGGAGGGGGAAGGGGAGGAGGATGGGGAAGGGGGAGGGGGAGGAGGATGGGGAAGGGGGAGGGGGGGAGGAGGAGGGGGAAGGGGGAGGGGGGAGGAGAGGGGGAAGGGGGAGGGGGGGAGGAGGAGGGGGAAGGGGAAGGGGAGGGGGGAGGAGGAGGGGGAAGGGGAGGGGGGAGGAGGAGGGGGGAGGAGGAGGGGGAAGGGGGAGGGGGAGGAGGAGGGGGAAGGGGAGGAGGAGGGGGAAGGGGGAAGGGGAGGGGAAGGGGGAAGGGGAGGGGGAAGGGGGGAAGGGGGAGGGGGAAGGGGGAAGGGGGGAGGGGTAAGGGGGAGGGGGAAGGGTAAGGGGGAGGGGGAAGGGGGAAGGGGAGGACCTGGGGGAAGGATGATGTCTCTGGGAGGGAGTGGAAGGGGAGAGGGGGACACTGGGGTCTCTGGGAGGGGGATGGGAGTCTGTGGGGGTGTGCTCTGGGGGGAGTGGGGGAGGAGGGGGGATGGGAGGGGGAGAGGAGGGGGATGGGAGGGGGATGGGAGGGGGAGAGGAGGGGGAGAGGAGGGGGAGAGCTTGGTTTGTGCAGACTGACCTCACTCGGTATGGAATGTTGCTGAGATTCCTGCTGGTCTTTCCCCAGGAGAAACTGGAAGGTGTTTGGGAGGAGACACGTTGCCAGATGATGGATTTTGAGAGACACCCAGACGTTGTGGAACAGTTAACGTTCCAACAGAAGCTTCTTCAGGAAGATCTGATCCAGATCCGAGGCAGGACTCTGTGATCTCTCCGCGGTAATCACTACGGAATCAGGAGGAGAGTTTCAGGAAGGGGATAAGATTCTAACTCTGAGCTTCTTGCTGTCAGCCTGAGACGGCCCTTTGTTCAAATCCCACGCCCTCAGTTCCAGCCCTGTCCCACTTTGAGATTTTAAACCTGCTCCTGGGACGGATTGTAATTGATCTCCGTTCCAGCAGCAACTGGTCCGGTCAATGTAACTGGTCCGGTCAATGTAACTGGTCCGGTCAATGTAACTGGTCCGGTCAACGTAACTGGTCCGGTCAACGTAACTGGTCCAGTCAACGTAACTGGTCCGGTCAACGTAACCGGTCCGGTCAACGTAACTGGTCCGGTCAATGTAACTGGTCCAGGGGTCTTGGGGAACACAGTGATTTGCTCCTCCAGGGCGGGGCACCATCAGACAGGGAGCGGAAACTGAAACTGAAACCATCTTTCCAGACTGTGTAGCTCTTAGCAATTGTCTCAAAATGTAAAAGGAGCTCTTGTTGAGGGAGTACAATAGTCCCCACCAGCGATAGCTGCCCAGACCTCCCCAGTGTGGAGAGCTACAGCCTGAACCCTGTTCTCCAGCTGACTGTTCAGGTGACACTGGAACCAGGCAGCAATCCCAATGCACCAGTTATTGTTGGGAATTGGGATTGTGGTCTTCCTGTCTGAGTGTGCTCCCTCCCAGACAGGGTCAGAGATTGCAGCCTGTGATCCTCGTCCCAATACCCCTCCCCCCCACCCCCGCAACAGGGGTCACAGCCGAAGGTCAGAGTGTGAGTCTCTGTCCCTGTCTCCCCCCCCCCCCCCCCCCCCCCACGGCAGAAACAGAGACCATGAATCAGACCCTCAGGTGTCCAGGTGAGTCCAGGGGCAGAGAAAGGAGACCCCAGAAACCACAGCTGTCTGCCCCAGCGCCCCTCATTGTGAACCCCCCAGAGGGTTTATCCCACAGCCCTTTCCTGACCCATTCCCCTCATCCACATCATTCCCCCCCATGGGGATCTCCTTTAGTTTGTCGGGAGGTGCTCAGTGTGTGTGAGTGGTCAGTTACACGCCTCCCAAACCTGACGTTAAAGTTACTGAATGTTATTTCTGTTCTGAGACAGGAGATGGAACAGTGTTGGAGTCAGTACAAGATGCTGGAGACTGAGCTGCAGAGACTCCGAGCGAGCAGAGAGCTGGGCACTGCAAATACCTGTCCACAGGTAGCCCAGCAACTCAGTGCTGTCACTTTCAAATCAAAACCTGCACCAGACACCTCACTCTCCCCCTCCCCCAAACCCTGGGACTGACCCTCCCTTTCACAAACCCTCATTCACTCATTCCCTTCCCCTTCACTCACCCCCTCCCCCTCCCCCTCCCCCAACCCCAACCCCAACCCCAACCCCTCACTGACCCCTCACCCTCACTTACTCCCTCACTCACTCACACTCACACTCACCCTGCCTCTCGCATACTCACTCTCACTCACTCACACACACACACTCTCTCTTACACTCACTCACTCACTCACTCACTCAGTCTCACACACAATGTAACAGATGGTTACACAAACAAAATGTCATTTGCTCAGCAGAGGTGAAGCAGTGTGGTCTGATAGTGATTGGTTGATTGAAGTGGATAACTTTTGTTGATAGTTCTGAAACCGAGAAGTGTGATTGGTGGATTGGAATTGAAAAGCTAATTGGTTGATTTGAAAGGATCCGTCGAGAGTGTTTTGCTGTCCTGTCTGTTGATTGGTTGTTTGGGAGAGTTACTGCAGCCAATGCAATCCTCATGTTGGTTTTAATCCATCAGGAACAGGGTGAGGCAAGGAGGGATCTCTGGATGATCGATGATGTCTTTGCTGGACTCAGCAGCAACAGGACGAGATTCCAAGCTGCAATTGAGTCAGACACACAGCCAGGTAAGAAGGTGCCAACACTGAGTACGGACTCACTCAACAACAGATTGACCAGAAACTGAGCCACCCAGATCCAGTCTGACATAGTGACTGGACACTGACCATTCATAAACCTGACTGTGGCTGTGATTGATCCTCTGTAATATACCCCTAAATACGGTTCAATAGTTACTTACTTTCATCCACACTGACTCTCACTGATGTACAGTCCCTCACACACTGACTCTCACTGAGGTACAGTCCCACACACACTGACTCTCACTGAGGTACAGTCCCACACACACATTGACTCTCACTGGGGTACAGTCCCACACACGAACTGACTCTCACTGGGGTACAGTCGCACACACACACTGACCTTCACTGGGGTACAGTCCCACACACACTGACTCTCACTGGGGTACAGTCCCACACACACTGACTCTCACTGAGGTACAGTCCCACACACACTGACTCTCACTGAGGTACAGTCCCACACACACTGACCTTCACTGGGGTACAGTCCTACACACACTGACTCTTACTGAGGTACAGTCACACACTCACACTGACCTTCACTGGGGAACAGTCACACACACACCGACTCTCACTGAGGTACAGTCCCACACACACACTGACCTTCACTGGGGTACAGTCCCACACACACTGACTCTCACTGAGATACAGTCCCACAAACACACTGACTCTCACTGCGATACAGTCCCACACACACACTGACTCTCACTTGGGTACAGTCACACACACACACACTGACTCTCAGTGAGATACAGTCCCACACACACACTGACTCTCACTGAGACACAGTCCCACACACACACTGACTCTCACTGAGATACAGTCCCACACACACACTGACTCTCACTGAGGTACAGTCCCACACACACACACTGACTCTCACTGGGGTACAGTCCAACACACACTGACTCTCACTGGGGTACAGTCCCACACACACACTGACTCTCACTGAGGTACAGTCCCACACACACTGACTCTCACTGGGGTACAGTCCCACACACACACTGACTCTCACTGAGATACAGTCCCACACACACACTGACTCTCACTGGGGTACAGTCCCACACACACACTGACTCTCACTGAGATACAGTCCCACACTCACTGATCTCAGTGAGGTACAGTCCCACACACACACCGACCTTCACTGGGGTACAGTCCGACACACACACTGACTTTCACTGGGGTACAGACCCACACACACACACACACTGACTCTCACTGGGGTACAGTCCTACACACTCACTGGCTCTCAGTGAGATACAAGTCTCATACACACTGACTTTCACTGGGGTACAGTCCCACACACACACTGACCTTCACTGAGGTACAGTCCCACACACACTGACCTTCACTGAGGTGCAGTCCCACACACACTGACTCTCACTGAGATATAGTCTGACACACACATACTCTCACTGAATACAGTCCCACACACACTGACTCTCACTAAGATACAGGTCTCACACACACTGACTCTCGCTGGGGTACATTCCCACACACACACTGACTTTCAATGGGGTACAGTGCCACACACGCACACACACTGACTCTCATCAAGGTACACTCCCACACACGCTGACCTTCACTGGGGTACAGTCCCACACACACACTGACGTTCACTCGGGTACAGACCCACACACACACATACTAACTCTCACTGGGGTACAGTCCTACACACACACTGACTCTCACTGGGTTACAGTCCCACACATACACCGACCTTCACTGGGGTACAGTCCGACACACACACTGACTTTCACTGGGGTACAGACCCACACACACACACACACACACACTGACTCTCACTGGGGTACAGTCCTACACACACACTGGCTCTCAATGAGGTACAGTCTCACAAACACTGACTCTCACTGAGGTACACTCCCACACACACTGATCTCACTGGGGTACAGTCCCACACACACTGATTCTCACTGAGATACAGTCCCACACACACAGTCTCTCACTGAGGTACAGTCCCACACACAGACTCTAACTGAGGTACAGTCCCATACACACTGACTCTCACTGAGGTACAAGTCTCACACACACTGACTTTCACTGGGGTACAGTCCCACACACACACTGACCTTCACTGGGGTACAGTCTCACACACACACTGACCTTCACTGGGGTACAGTCCCACACACACTGACTCTCACTGAGACACAATCCACCACACACACTGGTTCTCACTGAGATACAGTCCCACACACACAGTCTCTCACTGAGGTACAGTCCCACACACAGACTCTAACTGAGGTACAGTCCCATACACACTGACTCTCACTGAGATACAAGTCTCACACACACTGACCTTCACTGGGGTACAGTCCCACACACACCGACTCTCACAGAGGTACAGTCCCACACACACTGACTCTCACTGAGGTACAGTCCCACACACACACTGACCTTCACTGGGGTACAGTCCACACACACCGACTCTCACTGAGGTACAGTCCCACACACACACTGACCTTCACTGGGGTACAGTCCCACACACACACCGACTCTCACTGGGGTACAGTCCCACACACACACTGACTCTCACTGGGGTACAGTCTCACACACACACTGACCTTCACTGGGGTACAGTCCCACACACACTGACTCTCACTGAGATATAGTCCGACACACACATACTCTCACTGAATACAGTCCCACACACACTGACACTCACTGAGATACAGATCTCACACACACTGACTCTCACTGAGATACAGGTCTCACACACACTGACTCTCGCTGGGGTACATTCCCACATACACTCTGATTTTCCATGGGGTGCAGTGCCACACACACACTGGCTCTCATCAAGATACAGTGTCACACACACTGACTCTCACTGAGGTACACTCCCACACACACTGACCTTCACTGGGGTACAGTCCCACACACACACTGACCTTCACTGGAGTACAGTCCCACACACACTGACCTTCACTGAGGTACAGTCCCTCACACACACTGACTCTCACTGTGGTACAGTCCCACACACATAGACCTTCACTGGGGTACAGTCCCACACACACTGACTCTCACTGAGACACAATCCCCCACACACACTGGTTCTCACTGAGAAACAGTCCCACAGACACAGTCTCTCACTGAGGTACAGTCCCACACACAGACTCTAACTGAGGTACAGTCCCACACACACTGACTCTCACTGAGGTACAGTCCCACACACACACTGACCTTAACTGGGGTACAGTCCCACACACACCGACTCTCACTGAGATACAGTCCCACACACACACTGACCTTCACTGGGGTACAGTCCCACACACACACTGACTCTCACTGGGGTACAGTCTCACACACACACTGACCTTCACTGGGGTACAGTCCCACACACACTAACTCTCACTGAGATATAGTCCGACACACACATACTCTCACTGAATACAGTCCCACACACACTGACTCTCACTGAGATACAGGTCTCACACACACTGACTCTCGCTGGGGTACATTCCCACACACACTCTGATTTCCCATGGGGTACAGTGCCACACACACACTGGCTCTCATCAAGATACAGTGTCACACACACTGACTCTCACTGAGGTACACTCCCACACACACTGACCTTCACTGGGGTACAGTCCCACACACACTGACTCTCACTGAGGTACAGTCCCACACACACACTGACTTTCAATGGGGTACAGTCCCACACACGCTGACCTTCACTGGGGTACAGTCCCACACACACACCGACTTTCACTCGGGTACAGACCCACACACACACATACTAACTCTCACTGGGGTACAGTCCTACACTCACTGATCTCAGTGGGTTACAGTCCCACACATACACCGACCTTCACTGGGGTACAGTCCGACACACACACTGACTTTCACTGGGGTACAGACCCACACACACACACACACTGACTCTCACTGGGGTACAGTCCTACAAACACACTGGCTCTCAATGAAGTACAGTCTCACAAACACTGACTCTCACTGAGGTACACTCCCACACACACTGACCTTCACTGGGGTACAGTCCCACACACACTGACTCTCACTGAGATACAATCCCCCACACACAGACTCTAACTGAGGTACAGTCCCACACACATAGACCTTCACTGGAGTACAGTCCCACACACACTGACTCTCACTGAGACACAATCCCCCACACACACTGATTCTCAATGAGATACAGTCCCACACACAGACTCTAACTGAGGTACAGTCCCATACACACTGACTCTCACTGAGATACAAGTCTCACACACACTGACTTTCACTGGGGTACAGTCCCAAACACACACTGACTTTCACTGGGGTACAGTGCCACACACACAATCTGGCTGTCATCGAGGTACAGCCTCACATACGCAGACTCTCACTGAGGTACACTCCCACATACACTGACCTTCACTGGGGTACAGTCTCACACACACACTGACCTTCACTGGGGTACAGTCCCTCACACACACTGACTCTCACTGAGGTACAGTCCCACACACATAGACCTTCACTGGAGTACAGTCCCACACACTCTGATTCTCAATGAGATACAGTCCCACACACACAGTCTCTCACTGAGGTACAGTCCCACACATAGACTCTAACTGAGGTACAGTCCCACACACACTGACTCTCACTGGGGTACAGTCTCACACACACACTGACCTTCACTGGGGTACAGTCCCACACACTGACCTTCACTGAGGTGCAGTCCCACACACACTGACCTTCACTGAGGTGCAGTCCCACACACACTGACTCTCACTGAGATATAGTCCGACACACACATACTCTCACTGAATACAGTCCCACACACACTGACTCTCACTGAGATACAGGTCTCACACACACTGACTCTCGCTGGGGTACATTCCCACACACACACTGACTTTCACTGGGGTACAGTGCTACACACACTCTGGCTCTCATCAACATACAGTGTCACACACACTGACTCTCACTGAGGTACACTCCCACACACACTGACCTTCACTGGGATAGAGTCCCACACACACTGACTCTCGCTGGGGTACATTCCCACACACACACTGACTTTCAATGGCGTTCAGTACCACACACACACTGACTTTCAATGGGGTACAGTGCCACACTCACTGATCTCAGTGGGGTACAGTCCCACACACACACTGACTTTCACTGGGGTACAGTCCCACACACACACACACTGACTCTCACTGGGGTACAGTCGTACACACACACTGGCTCTCATCAAGGTACAGTGTCACACACACTGGCTCTCAGTGGGGTACAGTCCCACACACACACTGACCTTCACTGGGGTACAGTCCCACACTCACTGATCTCAGTGGGGTACAGTCCCACACAGACACTGACCTTCACTGGGGTACAGTCCGACACACACACTGACTTTCACTGGGGTACAGTCCCACACACACACACACACATCTCTCACTGGGGTACAGTCCCACACACTGACTCTCACTGAGGTACACTCCCATACACATTGACCTTCACTGGGGTACAGTCCCACACACACTGATCTCACTGGGGTACAGTCCCACACACACACTGACTCTCACTGAGATATTGTCCCACACACACTGACACTCACTGGGGTATAGTCCCACACACACACTGACCTTCACTGGGGTACTGTCCCACACACACACTGACCTTCACTGGGGTACAGTCCTAATCACACTGACTCTCACTGGGGTACAGTCCCACACACACACATTGACCCTCACTGGGATACAGTCCCACACACACTGACTCTCACTGAGGTACAGTCCGACACTCACTGACTCTCACTGAGGTACAGTCCCACACACACACTGACTCTCACTGAGATACAGGTCTCACACACACTGACTCTCGCTGGGGTACATTCCCACACACACACAGACACTGACTTTCACTGGGGTACAGTGCCACACACACACTGACTCTCACTGAGGTACAGTCCCACACATACTGACTCTCACTGAGATATAGACCGACACACACATACTCTCACTGAATACAGTCCCACACACACACTGGCTCTCATCAAGGTACAGTGTCACACACACTGACTCTCACTGAGGTACACTCCCACACACACTGACCTTCACTGAGGTACAGTCCCACACACACTGACTCTCGCTGGGGTACATTCCCACACACACACTGACTTTCAATGGCGTTCAGTACCACACACACACTGACTTTCACTGGGGTACAGTGCCACATTCACTGATCTCAGTGGGGTACAGTCCCACACACACACTGACTTTCACTGGGGTACAGTCCCACACACACACACACTGACTCTCACTGGGGTACAATCCTACACACACACTGGCTCTCATCAACGTACATTGTCACACACACTGGCTCTCAGTGGGGTACAGTCCCACACACACACTGACCTTCACTGGGGTACAGTCCGACACACACACTGACTCTCACTGGGGTACAGTCACACACACACACTGGCTCTCATTGAGGTACAGTCTCACACACACTGACTCTCACTGAGGTACACTCCCACACACACACTGACTCTCACTGAGGTACAGTCCCAAACACACACTGACCTTCACTTGGGGTACAGTCCCACACACACTGATCTCACTGGGGTACAGTCCCACACACGCACTGACTCTCACTGAGGTACAGTCCCAAACACACACTGACCTTCACTTGGGGTACAGTCCCACACACACACTGACTCTCACTGGGGTACAGTCCCACACACACACAAACACACACACTAACTGACACTGAGATACAGTCCCACACACACTGACTCTCACTGGGGCACAGTCCCACACACACACTGACCTTCACTGGGATACAGTCCCACACACACACACACACACTAACTGACACTGAGATACAGTCCCACACACACACTGACTCTCACTGAGGTACAGTCCCACACACACACTGACCTTCACTGGGGTACAGTCCCACACACACTGACCTTCACTGAGGTACAGTCCCACACACACACAGTCTCTCACTGAGGTACAGTCCCACACACAGACTCTAACTGAGGTACAGTCCCACACACACCGACTCTCACTGAGGTACAGTCCCACATACACACTGACCTTCACTGGGGTACAGTCCCACACACACACTGACTCTCACTGGGGTACAGTCTCACACACACACACTGACTCTCACTGAGGTACAGTCCCACACACACACTGACCTTCACTGGGGTACAGTCCCACACACACTGACCTTCACTGAGGTACAGTCCCACACACTCTAACTCTCACTGAGATATAGTCCGACACACACATACTCTCACTGAATGCAGTCCCACACACACTGACTCTCGCTGGGGTACATTCCCACACACACACACTGACCTTCACTGGGGTACAGTCCCACACACACCGACTCTCACTGAGGTACAGTCCCACACACACTGACTCTCGCTGGGGTACATTCCCACACACACACTGACCTTCACTGGGGTACAGTCCTACACACACTGACTCTCACTGAGACACAATCCCCCACACACACTGATTCTCACTGAGATACAGTCCCACAGACACAGTCTCTCACTGAGGTACAGTCCCACACACACACTGATCTCACTGAGGTACACTCCCACACAAACTGACCTTCACTGGGGTACAGTCCCACACACACTGACTCTCACTGGGGTACTGTCCCACACACACACTGACCTTCACTGGGACACAGTCCCACACACACAGTGACTCTCACTGGGGTACGGTCACACACACACACACATTGGCTCTCATTGAGGTACAGTCACACACACACTGACTCTCACTGAGGTACACTCCCACACACACTGACCTTCACTGGGGTACAGTCCCACACACACTGATCTCACTGGGGTACAGTCCCACACACACTGATCTCACTGGGGTACAGTCCCACACACACACTGACTCTCACTGGGGTACAGTCCCACACACACAGTGACTCTCACTGAGATACTGTCCCACACACACTGACACTCACTGGGGTATTGTCCCACACACACACTGACCTTCACTGGGGTACAGTCCTACACACACTGACTCTCACTGGGGTACTGTCCCACACACACACTGACCTTCACTGGGGTACAGTCCCACAGACACACTGTCTCTCACTGGGGTACAGTCCTAATCACACTGACTCTCACTGGGGTACAGTCCCACACACACACTGACTCTCACTGAGGTACAGTCCCACACACACTGACTCTCACTGAGGTACAGTCCGACACACACTGACTCTCACTGAGGTACAGTCCCACACACACACTGACTCTCACTGAGATACAGGTCTCACACACACTGACTCTCGTTGGGGTACATTCCCACACACACACAGACACTGACTTTCACTGGGGTACAGTGCCACACACACACTGACTCTCACTGAGGTACAGACCCACACATACTGACTCTCACTGAGATATAGACCGTCACACACATACTCTCACTGAATACAGTCCCACACACACACTGGCTATCATCAAGGTACAGTGTCACACACACTGACTCTCACTGAGGTACACTCCCACACACACTGACCTTCACTGAGGTACAGTCCCACACACATTGACTCTCGCTGAGGTACAGTCCCACACACACACTGACTTTCACTGGGGTACAGTCCCACACTCACTGATCTCAGTGGGGTACAGTCCCCCACACACACTGACCTTCACTGGGGTACAGTCCGACACACACACTGACTTTCACTGGGGTACAGTCCCACACACACACACCCTGGCTCACACTGGGGTACAGTCCAACACACACACTGGCTCTTTGAGGTACAGTCTCACACACACTGACTCTCACTGAGGTATACTGCCACACACACTGACCTTCACTGAATACAGTCTCACACACACTGACTCTGGCTGGGGTACATTCCCACACCGACTGACTCTCACTGAGATACAGTCCCACACACACACTGACCTTCACTGGGGTACAGTCCCACACTCACTGATCTCAGTGGGATACAGTCCGACACACACACCGACCTTCACTGGGGTATAGACCAACACACACTGACTTTCACTGGGGTACAGTCCCACACACACACACACTGACTCTCACTGGGGTACAGTCCTACACACTCACTGGCTCTCATTGAGGTACAGTCTCACAAACACTGACTCTCACTGAGGTACACTCCCACACACACTGACCTTCACTGGGGTACAGTCCCACACACACTGACTCTCACTGAGACACAATCCCCCACACACACTGATTCTCAATGAGATACAGTCCCACACACACAGTCTCTCACTGAGGTACAGTCCCACACACAGACTCTAACTGAGGTACAGTCCCACACACACTGACTCTCACTGAGGTACAGTCCCACACACACACTGACCTTCACTGGGGTACAGTCCCACACACACCGACTCTCACTGAGATATAGTCCGACACACACATACTCTCACTGAATACAGTCCCACAAACACTGACTCTCACTGAGATACAGGTCTCACACACACTGACTCTCGCTGGGGTACATTCCCACACACACACTGACTTTCAATGGGGTACAGTGCTACACACACTCTGGATCTCATCAACATACAGTGTCACACACACTGACTCTCACTGAGGTACACTCCCACACACACTGACCTTCACTGGGATAGAGTCCCACACACACTGACTCTCGCTGGGGTACATTCCCACACACACACTGACTTTCACTGGGGTACAGTCCGACACACACACACACACTGACTCTCACTGGGGTACAGTCCTACACACACACTGGCTCTCATTGAGGTACACTCCCACACACACTGACCTTCACTGGGGTACAGTCCCACACACACACAGACGTTCACTGGGATACAGTCCCACACACACACTGACTCTCACTGAGATACAGGTCTCACACACACTGACTCTCGCTGGGGTACAGTCCCACACACACACTGACTCTCACTGAGATACAGGTCTCACACACACTGACTCTCACTGAGGTACAGTCCGACACACACTGACTCTCACTGAGGTACAGTCCCACACACACACTGACTCTCACTGAGGTACAGTCCGACACACACTGACTCTCACTGAGGTACAGTCCCACACACACTGACTCTCACTGAGATACAGGTCTCACACACACTGACTCTCGCTGGCGTACAGTCCCACGCACACACATTGACCTTCACTGGGGTACAGTGCCACACACACACTGACTCTCACTGAGGTACAGTCCCACACATACTGACTCTCACTGAGATATAGACCGACACACACATACTCTCACTGGGGTACAGTCCCACACACACACTGGCTCTCATCAAGGTACAGTGTCACACACACTGACTCTCACTGAGGTACACTCCCACACACACTGACCTTCACTGAGGTACAGTCCCACACACACTGACTCTCGCTGGGGTACATTCCCACACACACACTGACTTTCAATGGCATTCAGTACCAGACACACACTGACTTTCACTGGGGTACAGTGCCACACTCACTGATCTCAGTGGGGTACAGTCCCAAACACACACTGACTTTCACTGGGGTACAGTCCCACACACACACACACACTGACTCTCACTGGGGTACAGTCCTACACACACACTGGCTCTCATCAAGGTACAGTGTCACACACACTGGCTCTCAGTGGGGTACAGTCCCACACACACACTGACCTTCACTGGGATATAGTCCGACACACACACTTACTTTCACTGGGGTACAGTCCCACACACACAGTGACTCTCACTGGGGTACAGTCACACACACACACTGGCTCTCATTGAGGTACAGTCTCACACACATTGACTCTCACTGAGGTACACTCCCACACACACTGACTCTCACTGAGATACAGTCTCTCACACACACTGACTCTCACTGAGGTACAGTCCCACACACACACTAACTGACACTGAGATACAGTCCCACACACACAGTCTCTCACTGAGGTACAGTCCCACACACACCGACTCTCACTGAGGTACAGTCCCACACACACACTGACCTTCACTGGGGTACAGTCCCACACACACACTGACTCTCACTGGGGTACAGTCTCACACACACACTGACCTTCACTGAGGTGCAGTCGCACAAACACTGACTCTCACTGAGATATAGTCCGACACACACATACTCTCACTGAATACAGTCCCACACACACTGACTCTCACTGAGACACAGGTCTCACACACACTGACTCTCGCTGGGGTACATTCCCACACACACACTGACTTTCACTGGGGTACAGTCCCACACACACTGACTCTCACTGAGGTATAGTCCCACACACACACTGACCTTCACTGGGGTACAGTCCTACACACACTGACTCTCACTGAGACACAATCCCCCCCACACACTGATTCTCACTGAGATACAGTCCTACACACACTGACTCTCACTGAGGTACACTCCCACACACACTGACCTTCACTGGGATACAGTCCCACACTCACTGATCTAAGTGGGGTACAGTCCCACACGCACACTGACCTTCACTGGGGTACAGTCCGACACACACACTGACTTTCACTGGGGTACAGTCCCACACACACACACACACACACACACACACACACACACACACTGACTCTCACTGGGGTACAGTCCTACACACACACTGACTCTCACTGGGGTACAGTCCTACACACACACTGGCTCTCATCAAGGTACAGTGTCACACACACTGGCTCTCAGTGGGGTACAGTCCGACACACACACTGACTTTCACTGGGGTACAGTCCCACACACACAGTGACTCTCACTGGGGTACAGTCACACACACACACTGGCTCTCATTGAGGTACAGTCTCACACACATTGACTCTCACTGAGGTACACTCCCACACACACTGACTCTCACATGAGATACAGTCTCTCACACACACTGACTCTCACTGAGGTACAGTCCCACACACACATACACACACTAACTGACACTGAGATACAGTCCCACACACACTGACTCTCACTGGGGCACAGTCCCACACACACACTGACACTCACTGAGGTACATTCCCACACACACACTGGCTCTCACTGAGACACAATCCCCCCCACACACAGTCTCTCACTGAGGTACAGTCCCACACACACCGACTCTCACTGAGGTACAGTCCCACACACACACTGACCTTCACTGAGGTGCAGTCGCACAAACACTGACTCTCACTGAGATATAGTCCGACACACACATACTCTCACTGAATACAGTCCCACACACACTGACTCTCACTGAGACACAGGTCTCACACACACTGACTCTCGCTGGGGTACATTCCCACACACACACTGACCTTCACTGGGGTACAGTCCCACACACACTGACTCTCACTGAGGTACAGTCCCACACACACACTGACCTTCACTGGGATACAGTCCCACACTCACTGACTTTCACTGGGGTACAGTCCCACACACACACTGACCTTCACTGGGGTACAGTCCGACACACACACTGACTTTCACTGGGGTACAGTCCCACACACACACACACACACACACACTGACTCTCACTGGGGTACAGTCCTACACACACACTGACTCTCACTGAGGAACACTCCCACACACACTGACCTTCACTGGGACACAGTCCCACACACACAGTGACTCTCACTGGGGTACGGTCACACACACACTGACTTTCACTGGGGTACACTCCCACACACACTGACTCTCACTGAGGTACACTCCCATACACACAGTGACTCTCACTGGGGTACAATCCCACACACACACTGACTCTCACTGAGATACAGTCCCACACACACTGACCTTCACTGGGGTACAGTCCTACACACACTGACTCTCACTGGGGTACTGTCCCACACACACACTGACCTTCACTGGGGTACAGTCCCACTGACACACTGACTCTCACTGGGGTACAGTCCCACACACACACATTGACCCTCACTGGGGTATAGTCCCACACACACACTGACTCTCACTGGGGTACATTCCCACACACACACTGACTATCACTGAGGTACAGACCCACACATACTGACTCTCACTGAGATATAGACCGACACACACATACTCTCACTGAATACAGTCCCACACACACACTGGCTCTCATCAAGGTAGAGTGTCACACACACTGACTCTCACTGAGATACACTCCCACACACACTGACTCTCGCTGGGGTACATTCCCACACACACACTGACTTTCAATGGCGTTCAATACCACACACACTGACCTTCACTGGGGTACAGTGCCACACTCACTGATCTCAGTGGGGTACAGTCCCACACACACACTGACTTTCAATAGGGTACAGTCCCACACACACACTGACTTTCAATGGGGTACAGTCCCACACACACACTGACTTTCACTGGGGTACAGTCCCACACACACACACACTGACTCTCACTGGGGTACAGTCCTACACACACACTGGCTCTAATCAAGGTACAGTGTCACAGACACTGGCTCTCACTGGGGTACAGTCCCACACACACACTGACCTTCACTGGGGTACAGTCCGACACACACACTGACTTTCACTGGGGTACAGTCCCACACACACAGTGACTCACACTGGGGTACAGTCACACACACACACTGACCTTCACTGGGGTACAGTCCCACACACACTGACTCTCACTGAGGTACAGTCCCACACACACACTGACCTTCACTGGGATACAGTCCCACACTCACTGACTTTCACTGGGGTACAGTCACACACACACACACACACACACACTGACTCTCACTGAGGTACACTCCCACACACACACTGACCTTCACTGGGACACAGTCCCACACACACAGTGACTCTCACTGGGGTACGGTCACACACACACTGACCTTCACTGGGGTACAGTCCCACACACACAGTGACTCTCACTGGGGTACAGTCCCACACACACAGTGACTCTCACTGGGGTACAGTCCCACACACACAGTGACTCTCACTGGGGTACAATCCCACACACACACTGACTCTCACTGAGACACTGTCCCACACACACTGACACTCACTGGGGTACAGTCCTACACACACTGACTCTCACTGGGGTACTGTCCCACACACACACTGACCTTCACTGGGGTACAGTCCTACACACACTGACTCTCACTGGGGTACTGTCCCACACACACACTGACCTTCACTGGGGTACAGTCCCACAGACACACTGACTCTCACTGGGGTACTGTCCCACACACACACTGACCTTCACTGGGGTACAGTCCCACAGACACACTGACTCTCACTGAGGTACAGTCCCACACACACTGACTCTCACTGAGGTACAGTCCGACACTCACTGACTCTCACTGAGGTACAGTCCCACACACACACTGACTCTCACTGAGATACAGGTCTCACACACACTGACTCTCGCTGGGGTACATTCCCACACACACACTGACTTTCAATGGCGTTCAATACCACACACACACACTGACCTTCACTTGGGTACAGTGCCACACTCACTGATCTCAGTGGGGTACAGTCCCACACACACACTGACTTTCAATGGGGTACAGTCCCACACACACACTGACTTTCACTGGGGTACAGTCCCACACACACACACACTGACTCTCACTGGGGTACAGTCCTACACACACACTGGCTCTCATCAAGGTACAGTGTCACACACACTGGCTCTCACTGGGGTACAGTCCCACACACACACTGACCTTCACTGGGGTACAGTCCGACACACACACTGACTTTCACTGGAGTACAGTCCCACACACACAGTGACTCTCACAGGGGTATAGTCACACACACACACTGGCTCTCATTGAGGTACAGTCTCACATACATTGACTCTCACTGAGGTACACTCCCACAAACACTGAACTTCACTGGGGTACAGTCCCACACACACTGACTCTCACTGGGGTACAGTCCCACACACGCACTGACTCTCACTGAGGTACAGTCCCAAACACACACTGACCTTCACTTGGGGTCCAGTCCCACACACACAGTGACTCTCAATGGGGTACAGTCCCACACACACACTGACCTTCACTGGGGTACAGTCCCACACACACACTGACTCTCACTGGGGTACAGTCCCACACACAAACTGACATTCACTGGGATACAGTCCCACACACACACTGACTCTCACTGGGGCACAGTCCCACACACAAACACTGACCTTCACTGGGGTACAATCCCACAAACACACTGACTCTCACTGAGGTACAGTCCCACACACAAACTGACATTCACTGGGATACAGTCCCACACACACTGACCTTCACTGAGGTACAGTCCCACACACACAGTGACTCTCAATGGGGTACAGTCCCACACACACACTGACCTTCACTGGGGTACAGTCCCACACACACACTGACTCTCACTGGGGTACAGTCCCACACACAAACTGACATTCACTGGGATACAGTCCCACATACACACTGACCTTCACTGGGGTACAGTCCCACACTCACTGATCTCAGTGGGGTACAGTCCCACACACACACTGACCTTCACTGGGGTACTGTCCCCCACAAACACTGACCTTCACTGGGGTACAGTCCCACACACACAGTGACTCTCACTGGGGTACAGTCACACACACACACTGGCTCTCATTGAGGTACAGTCTCACACACACTGAACTTCACTGCGGTACAGTCCCACACACACTGATCTCACTGGGGTACATTCCCACACTCACTGATCTCAGTGGGGTACAGTCCCACACACACACTGACCTTCACTGGGGTACAGTCCCACACTCACTGATCTCAGTGGGGTACAGTCCCACACACGCACTGACTCTCACTGGGGTACAGTCACACACACACACACTGGCTCTCATTGAGGTACAGTCTCACATACATTGACTCTCACTGAGGTACACTCCCACAAACACTGAACTTCACTGGGGTACAGTCCCACACACACTGACTCTCACTGGGGTACAGTCCCACACACGCACTGACTCTCACTGAGGTACAGTCCCAAACACACACTGACCTTCACTTGGGGTCCAGTCCCACACACACAGTGACTCTCAATGGGGTACAGTCCCACACACACACTGACCTTCACTGGGGTACAGTCCCACACACACACTGACTCTCACTGGGGTACAGTCCCACACACAAACTGACATTCACTGGGATACAGTCCCACACACACACTGACTCTCACTGGGGCACAGTCCCACACACAAACACTGACCTTCACTGGGGTACAATCCCACAAACATACTGACTCTCACTGAGGTACAGTCCCACACACAAACTGACATTCACTGGGATACAGTCCCACACACACTGACCTTCACTGAGGTACAGTCCCACACACACACACACACACACACTAACTGACACTGAGATACAGTCCCACACACACTGACTCTCACTGGGGTACAGTCCCACACACACACTGACCTTCACTGGGGTACAGTCCTACACATACTGACTCTCACCGGGATACAGTCCCACACACACACTGACTCTCACTGGGGTACAGTCCCACACACACTAACTGACACTGAGGTACAGTCCGACACACACAGACTCTCACTGAGGTACAGTCCCTCACACACACTGACTCTCACTGAGATACAGGTCTCACACACACTGACCTTCACTGGGGTACAGTCCCACACACACACTGACTCTCACTGGGGTACAGTCCCACACACAAACTGACATTCACTGGGATACAGTCCCACATACACACTGACCTTCACTGGGGTACAGTCCCACACTCACTGATCTCAGTGGGGTACAGTCCCACACACACACTGACCTTCACTGGGGTACTGTCCCCCACACACACTGACCTTCACTGGGGTACAGTCCCACACACACAGTGACTCTCACTGGGGTACAGTCACACACACACACTGGCTCTCATTGAGGTACAGTCTCACACACACTGAACTTCACTGCGGTACAGTCCCACACACACTGATCTCACTGGGGTACATTCCCACACACACACACTGACTCTCACTGAGGTACAGTCCCAAACACACACTGACCTTCACTGGGGTACAGTCCCACACACACACTGACTCTCACTGAGGTACAGTCCCACACACAAACTGACATTCACTGGGATACAGTCCCACACACACACTGACTCTCACTGGGGTACAGTCCCAAACACACACTGACCTTCACTGGGGTACAGTCCCACACACACACTGACTCTCACTGAGGTACAGTCCCACACACAAACTGACATTCACTGGGATACAGTCCCACACACACACTGACTCTCACTGGGGTACAGACCCACACACACACACACACTAACTGACACTGAGATACAGTCCCACACACACTGACTCTCACTGGGGTACAGTCCCACACACACACTGACCTTCACTGGGGTACAGTCCTACACACACTGACTCTCACCGGGATACAGTCCCACACACACACTGACTCTCACTGGGGTACAGTCCCACACACACTAACTGACACTGAGGTACAGTCCGACACACACAGACTCTCACTGAGGTACAGTCCCTCACACACACTGACTCTCACTGAGATACAGGTCTCACACACACTGACTCTCGCTGGGGTACATTCCCACACACGCCGACTCTCACTGAGGTACAGTCCCACACACACTGACTCTCACTGAGGTACAGTCCCACACACACACTGACCTTCACTGGTATACAGTCCCACACACACTGACCTTCACTGGGGTACAGTCCCACACGCACAGTGACTCTCACTGGGGTACTGTCCCACACACACACCGACCTTCACTGGGGTACAGTCCGACACACACACTGACTTTCACTGGGGTACAGACCCACACACACACACACTGACTCTCACTGGGGTACAGTCCCACACACACACTGACCTTCACTGGGGTACAGTCCCACACACACTGATCTCACTGGGGTACAGTCCCACACACACACTGACTCTCACTGGGGTACAGTCCCACACCCACACTGACTCTCACTGAGATACTGTCCCACATACACTGACACTCACTGGGGTACAGTCCCACACACACACTGACCTTCACTGGGGTACAGTCCTACACACACTGACTCTCACTGGGGTACAGTCCCACACACACACTGACCTTCACTGGGGTACAGTCCCACAGACACACTGACTCTCACTGGGGTACAGTCCTAATCACACTGACTCTCACTGGGGTACAGTCCCACACACACTGACTCTCACTGAGGTACAGTCCGACACACACTGACTCTCACTGAGGTACAGTCCCACACACACACTGACTCTCACTGAGATACAGGTCTCACACACACTGACTCCCGCTGGGGTACATTCCCACACACACACACAGACACTGACTTTCACTGGGGTACAGTGCCACACACACTGACTCTCACTGAGGTACAGACCCACACATACTGACTCTCACTGAGATATAGACCGACACACACATACTCTCACTGAATACAGTCCCCCACACACACTGGCTCTCATCAAGGTACAGTGTCACACACACTGACTCTCACTGAGGTACAGTCCCACACACACACTGACCTTCACTGAAGTACAGTCCCACACACACTGACTCTCACTGAGATACAGGTCTCACATACACACGGACTCTCACTGAGGTACAGTCCCACACACACACTGACCTTCACTGGGGTACTGTCCCCCACACACACTGAACTTCACTGGGGGACAGTCCCACACACACTGATCTCACTGGGGTACAGTCCCACACACACACTGACTCTCACTGAGGTACAGTCCCAAACACACACTGACCTTCACTGGGGTACAGTCCCACACACACTGACTCTCACTGAGGTACAGTCCCACACACAAACTGACATTCACTGGGATACAGTCCCACACACACACTGACTCTCACTGGGGTACAGTCCCCCCCCCCACACACACACTAACTGACACTGAGATACAGTCCCACACACACTGACTCTCACTGGGGTACAGTCCCACACACACACTGACCTTCACTGGGGTACAGTCCTACACACACTGACTCTCACTGGGGTACAGTCCCACACACACACTGACCTTCACTGGGGTACAGTCCCACAGACACACTGACTCTCACTGGGGTACAGTCCTAATCACACTGACTCTCACTGGGGTACAGTCCCACACACACTGACTCTCACTGAGGTACAGTCCGACACACACTGACTCTCACTGAGGTACAGTCCCACACACACACTGACTCTCACTGAGATACAGGTCTCACACACACTGACTCCCGCTGGGGTACATTCCCACACACACTCAGACTCTCACTGGCGTACAGTCCCACACACACCGACTCTCACTGAGGTACAGTCCCACACACACACTGACCTTCACTGTGGTACAGTCCCACACTCACTGATCTCAGTGGGGTACAGTCCCACACACACACCGACCTTCACTGGGGTACAGTCCGACACACACACTGACTTTCACTGGGGTACAAACCCACACACACACACACACTGACTCTCATTGAGGTACAGTCTCACAAACACTGACTCTCACTGAGGTACAGTCCCACACACACACTGACCTTCACTGGGGTACAGTCCCACACACACAGTGACTCTCACTGAGGTACAGTCCCACACACACTGCCTCTCACTGAGATACAATCCCACACACACACTGATTCTCACTGAGATACAGTCCCACACGCACAGTCTCTCACTGAGGTACAGTCCCACACACACCGACTCTCACTGAGGTACAGTCCCACACACACACTGACCTTCACTGAGGTACAGTCCCACACACACACTGACCTTCACTGGGGTACAGTCTCACACACACACTGACCTTCACTGGAGTACAGTCCCACACACACTGACCTTCACTGAGGTACAGTCCCACACACACACTGACCTTCACTGGGGTACAGTCTCACACACACACTGACCTTCACTGGAGTACAGTCCCACACACACTGACCTTCACTGAGGTACAGTCCCACACACACACTGACTCTCACTGTGGTACAGTCCGACACACACATACTCTCACTGAATACAGTCCCACACACACTGACTCTCACTGAGATACAGGTCTCACACACACTGACTCTCACTGAGGTACACTCCCACACACACTGACCTTCACTGGGGCACAGTCCCACACACACTGACTCTCACTGTGGTACAGTCCCACACACACACTGACCTTCACTGGGGTACAGTCCCACACACACTGACTCTCACTGAGACACAATCCCCCACACACACTGATTCTCACTGAGATACAGTCCCACACACACAGTCTCTCACTGAGGTACAGTCCCACACACACCGACTCTCACTGAGGTACATTCCCACACACACTCTGACTTTCAATGGGGTACAGTGCCACACACACACTGTCTCGCATCATGATACAGTGTCACACACACTGACTCTCACTGAGGTACACTCCCACACACACTGACCTTCACTGGGGTACAGTCCCACACACACTGACTCTCACTGGGGTACAGTCCCACACACACAGTGACTCCCACTGGGGTACGGTCACACACACACACACACTGACTCTCACTGAGGCACACTCCCATACACACTGACCTTCACTGGTGTACAGACCCACACACACACTGACCTTCATTGGGGTACAGTTCCACACACACTGACTCTCACTGAGACACAATCCCCCACACACACTGATTCTCACTGAGATACAGTCCCACACACACAGTCTCTCACTGAGGTACAGTCCCACACACACCGACTCTCACTGAGGTACAGTCGCACACACACACTGACCTCCACTGTGGTACAGTCCCACACACACACTGACTCTCACTGGGGTACAGTCCCACACACACACTGACCTTCACTGAGGTTCAGTCCCACACACACTGACTCTCACTGAGGTACAGACCCACACACACTGACTCTCACTGAGATATAGACCGACACACACATACTCTCACTGAATACAGTCCCCCCCACACACTGGCTCTCATCAAGGTACAGTGTCACACACACTGACTCTCACTGAGGTACAGTCCCACACACACACTGACCTTCACTGGGGTACAGTCCCACACTCACTGATCTCAGTGGGGTACAGTCCAACACACACACTGACCTTCACTGGGGTACTGTCCCCCACACACACTGACCTTCACTGGGGTACAGTCCCACACACACAGTGACTCTCACTGGGGTTCAGTCACACACACACACTGGCTCTCATCAAGGTACAGTGTCACACACATTGACTCTCACTGAGGTACACTCCCACACACACTGAACTTCACTGGGGGACAGTCCCACACACACTGATCTCACTGGGGTACAGTCCCACACACACACTGACTCTCACTGAGGTACAGTCCCAAACACACACTGACCTTCACTGGGGTACAGTCCCACACACACAGTGACTCTCAATGGGATACAGTCCCACACACACACTGACTCTCACTGGGGTACAGTCCCACACACACTGACTCTCACTGGGGTACAGTCCCACACACACTGACTCTCACTGGGGCACAGTCCCACACACACTGACCTTCACTGGGGTACAGTCCCACACACACACTGACTCTCACTGAGGTACAGTCCCACACACAAACTGACATTCACTGGGATACAGTCCCACACACACTCTGACTCTCACTGGGGTACAGTCCCCCCCCCCCCACACACACACACACACTAACTGACACTGAGATACAGTCCCACACACACTGACTCTCACTGGGGTACAGTCCCACACACACACTGACCTTCACTGGGGTACAGTCCTACACACACTGACTCTCACCGGGATACAGTCCCACACACACACTGACTCTCACTGAGGTACAGTCCGACACACACAGACTCTCACTGAGCTACAGTCCCACACACACACTGACTCTCACTGAGATACAGGTCTCACACACACTGACTCTCGCTGGGGTACATTCCCACACACACACTGACTCTCACTGGCGTACAGTCCCACACACACCGACTCTCACTGAGGTACAGTCCCACACACACACTGACCTTCACTGGGGTACAGTCCCACACACACACTGACTTTCACTGGGGTACAAACCCGCACACACACACACTGACTCTCACTGGGGTACAGTCCTACACACACACTGACTCTCATTGAGGTACAGTCTCACAAACACTGACTCTCACTGAGGTACAGTCCCACACACACACTGACCTTCACTGGGGTACAGTCCCACACACACTGCCTCTCACTGAGATACAATCCCACACACACACTGATTCTCACTGAGATACAGTCCCACACACACAGTCTCTCACTGAGATACAAGTCTCATACACACTGACTTTCACTGGGGTACAATCCCACACACACACTGACTTTCACTGGGGTACAGTGCCACACACACACTGACCTTCACTGGGGTACAGTCTCACACACACACTGACCTTCACTGGAGTACAGTCCCACACACACTGACCTTCACTGAGGTACAGTCCCACACAGACACTGACTCTCACTGTGGTACAGTCTGACACACACATACTCTCACTGAATACAGTCCCACACACACTGACTCTCACTGAGATACAGGTCTCACACACACTGACTCTCGCTGGGGTACATTCCCACATACACTCTGACTTTCAATGGGGTACAGTGCCACACACACACTGGCTCTCATCAAGATACAGTGTCACACACACTGACCTTCACTGGGGTACAGTCCCCCACACACACTGACCTTCACTGGGGTACAGTCCCACACACACTGACTCTCACTGAGACACAATCCCCCACACACACTGATTCTCACTGAGATACAGTCCCACACACAAACTCTAACTGAGGTACAGTCCCACGCACACCGACTCTCACTGGGGTACAGTCCCACACACACTGACCTTCACTGAGGTACAGTCCCACACACACACAGACCTTCACTGGGGTACAGTCCCACACACACTGGCTCTCACTGAGACACAATCCCCCACACACACTGATTCTCACTGAGGTACAGTCCCACACACACACTGACCTTCACTGGGGTACAGTCCCACACACACACTGACTCTCACTGGGGTACATTCCCACACACACTCTGACTTTCAATGGGGTACAGTGCCACACACACACTGGCTCGCATCAAGATACAGTGTCACACACACTGACTCTCACTGAGGTACACTCCCACACACACTGACCTTCACTGGGGTACAGTCCCACACACACTGACCTTCGCTGGGGTACAGTCCTACACACACTGACTCTCACCGGGATACAGTCCCACACACACACTGACTCTCACTGAGGTACAGTCCGACACACACAGACTCTCACTGAGGTACAGTCCCACACACACACTGACTCTCACTGAGATACAGGTCTCACACACACTGACTCTCGCTGGGGTACATTCCCACACACACTCTGACTCTCACTGGCGTACAGTCCCACACACACCGACTCTCACTGAGGTACAGTCCCACACACACACTGACCTTCACTGGGGTACAGTCCGACACACACACTGACTTTCACTGGGGTACAAACCCACACACACTGACTCTCATTGAGGTACAGTCTCACAAACACTGACTCCCACTGAGGTACAGTCCCACACACACACTGACCTTCACTGGGGTACAGTCCCACACACACAGTGACTCTCACTGAGGTACAGTCCCACACACACTGCCTCTCACTGAGATACAATCCCACACACACACTGATTCTCACTGAGGTACAGTCCCACACACACCGACTCTCACTGAGGTACAGTCCCACACACACACTGACCTTCACTGAGGTACAGTCCCACACACACACTGACCTTCACTGGGGTACAGTCTCACACACACACTGACCTTCACTGGAGTACAGTCCCACACACACTGACCTTCACTGAGGTACAGTCCCACACACACACTGACTCTCACTGTGGTACAGTCCGACACACACATACTCTCACTGAATACAGTCCCACACACACTGACTCTCACTGAGATACAGGTCTCACACACACTGACTCTCACTGAGGTACACTCCCACACACACTGACCTTCACTGGCGCACAGCCCCACACACACTGACTCTCACTGTGGTACAGTCCCACACACACACTGACCTTCACTGGGGTACAGTCCCACACACACTGACTCTCACTGAGACACAATCCCCCACACACACTGATTCTCACTGAGATACAGTCCCACACACACAGTCTCTCACTGAGGTACAGTCCCACACACACCGACTCTCACTGAGGTACATTCCCACACACACTCTGACTTTCAATGGGGTACAGTGCCACATACACACTGTCTCGCATCATGATACAGTGTCACACACACTGACTCTCACTGAGGTACACTCCCACACACACTGACCTTCACTGGGGTACAGTCCCACACACACTGACTCTCACTGGGGTACAGTCCCACACACACAGTGACTCCCACTGGGGTACGGTCACACACACACACACTGACTCTCACTGAGGCACACTCCCATACACACTGACCTTCACTGGTGTACAGACCCACACACACACTGACTCTCACTGATGTACAGTCCCACACACACAATGACCTTCATTGGGGTACAGTTCCACACACACTGACTCTCACTGAGACACAATCCCCCACACACACTGATTCTCACTGAGATACAGTCCCACACACACAGTCTCTCACTGAGGTACAGTCCCACACACACCGACTCTCACTGAGGTACAGTCGCACACACACACTGACCTCCACTGGGGTACAGTCCCACACACACACTGACTCTCACTGGGGTACAGTCCCACACACACACTGACCTTCACTGAGGTTCAGTCCCACACACACTGACTCTCACTGAGGTACAGACCCACACACACTGACTCTCACTGAGATATAGACCGACACACACATACTCTCACTGAATACAGTCCCCCCCACACACTGGCTCTCATCAAGGTACAGTGTCACACACACTGACTCTCACTGAGGTACAGTCCCACAGACACACTGACCTTCACTGGGGTACAGTCCCACACTCACTGATCTCAGTGGGGTACAGTCCAACACACACACTGACCTTCACTGGGGTACTGTCCCCCACACACACTGACCTTCACTGGGGTACAGTCCCACACACACAGTGACTCTCACTGGGGTTCAGTCACACACACACACTGGCTCTCATCAAGGTACAGTGTCACACACATTGACTCTCACTGAGGTACACTCCCACACACACTGAACTTCACTGGGGGACAGTCCCACACACACTGATCTCACTGGGGTACAGTCCCACACACACACTGACTCTCACTGAGGTACAGTCCCACACACACACTGACCTTCACTGGGGTACAGTCCCACACACACAGTGACTCTCAATGGGATACAGTCCCACACACACACTGACTCTCACTGGGGTACAGTCCCACACACACTGACTCTCACTGGGGCACAGTCCCACACACACTGACCTTCACTGGGGTACAGTCCCACACACACACTGACTCTCACTGAGGTACAGTCCCACACACAAACTGACATTCACTGGGATACAGTCCCACACACACACTGACTCTCACTGGGGTACAGTCCCACACACACACTGACCTTCACTGGGGTACAGTCCTACACACACTGACTCTCACCGGGATACAGTCCCACACACACACTGACTCTCACTGAGGTACAGTCCGACACACACAGACCCTCACTGAGGTACAGTCCCACACACACACTGACTCTCACTGAGATACAGGTCTCACACACACTGACTCTCGCTGGGGTACATTCCCACACACACACCGACTCTCACTGAGGTACAGTCCCACACACACACTGACCTTCACTGGGGTACAGTCCCACACACACACTGACTTTCACTGGGGTACAAACCCACACACACACACACTGACTCTCACTGGGGTACAGTCCTACACACACACTGATTCTCACTGAGGTACAGTCCCACACACACCGACTCTCACTGAGGTACAGTCCCACACACACACTGACCTTCACTGGGGTACAGTCCCACACACACACTGACTCTCACTGGGGTACATTCCCACACACACTCTGACTTTCAATGGGG
Source organism: Chiloscyllium plagiosum (assembly GCF_037043375.1). Taxonomy (NCBI): domain Eukaryota; kingdom Metazoa; phylum Chordata; class Chondrichthyes; order Orectolobiformes; family Hemiscylliidae; genus Chiloscyllium; species Chiloscyllium plagiosum. The sequence goes on from NW_028270171.1 coordinate 1,857,924, forward strand.
TACAGTGCCACACACACACTGGCTCGCATCAAGATACAGTGTCACACACACTGACTCTCACTGAGGTACACTCCCACACACACTGACCTTCACTGGGGCACAGTCCCACACACACTGACTCTCACTGAGGTACAGTCCCACACACACACTGACCTTCACTGGGGTACAGTCCCACACTCACTGATCTCAGTGGGGTACAGTCCACACACACACTGACCTTCACTGGGGTACAGTCCGACACACACACTGACCTTTACTGGGGTACAGTCCCACACACACTGACTCTCACTGGGGTACTGTCCCACACACACACTGACCTTCACTGGGGTACAGTCCCACACACACAGTGACTCTCACTGGGGTACGGTCACACACACACTGGCTCTCACTGAGGCACACTCCCATACACACTGACCTTCACTGGGGTACAGTGCCACACACACACTGACCTTCACTGGGGTACAGTCCTACACACACTGACTCTCACTGATGTACAGTCCCACACACACAATGACCTTCACTGAGGTACAGTCTCACACACACACTGACCTTCACTGGGGTACAGTCCCACACACACACTGACCTTCACTGGGGTACAGTCCCACACACACACTGACCTTCACTGGGGAACAGTCCTACACACACTGACTCTCACTGATGTACAGTCCCACACACACAATGACCTTCACTGAGGTACAGTCTCACACACACACTGACCTTCACTGGGGTACAGTCCCACACACACACTGACCTTCACTGGGGTACAGTCCCACACACACACTGACCTTCACTGGGGTACAGTCCTACACACACTGACTCTCACTGATGTACAGTCCCACACACACACTGACTCTCACTGGGGTACAGTCCCACACACACACTGACCATCACTGGAGTACAGTCCCACGCACACTGACCTTCACTGAGGTACAGTCCCACACACACACTGACTCTCACTGGGGTACAGTTCCACACACACTGACTCTCACTGAGACACAATCCCCCACACACACTGATTCTCACTGAGATACAGTCCCACACACACAGTCTCTCACTGAGGTACAGTCCCACACACAGACTTTAACTGAGGTACAGTCGCACACACACACTGACCTCCACTGGGGTACAGTCCCACACACACACTGACCTTCACTGAGGTTCAGTCCCACACACACTGACCTTCACAGAGGTGCAGTCCCACACACACAGTCTCTCACTGAGGTACAGTCCCACACACAGACTCTAACTGAGGTACAGTCCCACACACACCGACTCTCACTGAGGTACAGTCGCACACACACACTGACCTCCACTGGGGTACAGTCCCACACACATACTGACTCTCACTGAGATATAGTCCGACACACACATACTCTCACTGAATACAGACCCACACACACTGACTCTCACTGAGGTACAGTCCCACACACACACTGACTTTCACTGGGGTACAGTCCCACACTCACTGATCTCAGTGGGGTACAGTCCCACACACACACTGACCTTCACTGGGGTACTGTCCCATACACACTGACTCTCACTGAGGTACAGTCCCACACACACACTGACCTTCACTGGGGTACAGTCCGACACACACACTGACTTTCAATGGGGTACAGACCCACACTCACTGATCTCGGTGGGGTACTGTCCCACACACACACACACACACACTGGTTCTCATTGAGGTACAGTCTCACAAACACTGACTCTCACTGGGGTACACTCCCACACACACTGACCTTCACTGGGGTACAGTCCCACACACACTGACTCTCACTGGGGTACTGTCCCACACACACTGACCTTCACTGGGGTACAGTCCCACACACACACTGACTCTCACTGGGGTACGGTCACACACACACTGACTCTCACTGAGGTACACTCCCATACACACTGACCTTCACTGGGATACAGTCCCACACACACACACACACACACACACACTAACTGACACTGAGATACAGTCCCACACACACTGACTCTCACTGGGGTACAGTCCCACACACACTGACTCTCACTGAGATACAGTCCCACACACACACTGACATTCACTGGGGTACAGTCCCACACACACACAGACCCTCACTGCGATATAGTCCCCCCCACACACACTGACTTTCACTGGGGTACAGTCCCACACACACACTAAGTGACACTGGGATTCAGTCCCACACACACACACTAAATGACACTGGCTTACAGTCCCACACACACTGACTCTCACTGGGTTACAGTCCAACACACACACTGACCTTCACTGGGGTACAGTCCTACACACACTGACTCTCACTGGGGTACTGTCCCACACACACACTGACCTTCACTGGGGTACAGTCCCACAGACACACTGACTCTCACTGGGATACAGTCCCACACACACACTGACTCTCACTGAGGTACAGTCCCACAGACACTGACTCTCACTGAGGTACAGTCCGACACACACTGACTCTCACTGAGGTACAGTCCCACACACACACTGACTCTCACTGAGATACAGGTCTCACACACACTGACTCTCGCTGGGGTACATTCCCACACACACACAGACACTGACTTTCACTGGGGTACGGTGCCACACACACACTGACTCTCACTGAGGTACAGTCCCACACATACTGACTCTCACTGAGATATAGACCGACACACACATACTCTCACTGAATACAGTCCCACACACACACTGGCTCTCATCAAGGTACAGTGTCACACACACACTGACTCTCACTGAGGTACACTCCCACACACACTGACCTTCACTGAGGTACACTCCCACACACACTGACTCTCACTGAGATACAGGTCTCACACACACTGACTCTCGCTGGGGTACATTCCCACACACACACTGACTTTCACTGGGGTACAGTGCCACACTCACTGATCTCAGTGGGGTACAGTCCCACACACACACTGACTTTCAATAGGGTACAGTCCCCCACACACACTGACTTTCACTGGGGTACAGTCCCACACACACACACACACTGACTCTCACTGGGGTACAGTCCTACACACACACTGGCTCTCATCAAGGTACAGTGTCACACACACTGGCTCTCACTGAGGTACAGTCCCACACACACACTGACCTTCACTGGGGTACTGTCCCCCACACACACTGACCTTCACTGGGGTACAGTCCCACACACACAGTGACTCTCACTGGGGTACAGTCACCCACACGCACTGGCTCTCATTGAGATACAGTCTCACACACATTGACTCTCACTGAGGTACACTCCCACACACACTGACCTTCACTGGGTTACAGTCCCACACACACTGATCTCACTGGGGTACAGTCCCACACACACACTGACTCTCACTGAGGTACAGTCCCAAACACACACTGACCTTCACTGGGGTACAGTCCCACACACACAGTGACTCTCACTGGGGTACAGTCCCACACACACACCGACTCTCACTGAGATACTGTCCCACACACACTGACTCTCACTGGGGTACAGTCCCACACACACACTGACCTTCACTGGGGTACAGTCCCACACACACACTGTCTCGCATCATGATACAGTCCCACACACAAACTGACATTCACTGGGATACAGTCCCACACACACACTGACATTCACTGGGATACAGTCACACACACACACACACACACACACACACACACTAACTGACACTGAGATACAGTCCCACACACACTGACTCTCACTGGGGTACAGTCCCACACACACTGACTCTCACCGGGATACAGTCCCACACCCACACTGACTCTCACTGAGGTACAGTCCGACACACACAGACTCTCACTGAGGTACAGTCCCACACACACACTGACTCTCACTGAGATACAGGTCTCACACACACTGACTCTCGCTGGGGTACATTCCCACACACACACACTGACTTTCACTGGCGTACAGTCCCACACACACACTGACCTTCACTGGGGTACAGTCCCACACACACACTGACTCTCACTGGGGTACAGTCTCACACACACACTGACTCTCACTGAGGTACAGTCCCACACACACTGACTCTCACTGAGATATAGTCCAACACACACATACTCTCACTGAGGTACAGTCCCACACACACTGACTCTCACTGAGATACAGGTCTCACACACACTGACTCTCGCTGGGGTACATTCCCACACACACACTGACTTTCACTGGGGTACAGTCCCACACACACACTGACCTTCACTGGGGTACAGTCCCACACTCACAGTGACTCTCACTGGGGCACAGTCCCACACACACACTGACCTTCACTGGGGCACAGTCCCACACACACAGTGACTCTCACTGGGGTACAGTCCCACACACACACTGACTCTCACTGAGATACAATCCCACACACACACTGATTCTCACTGAGATACAGTCCCACACGCACAGTCTCTCACTGAGGTACAGTCCCACACACACCGACTCTCACTGAGGTACAGTCCCACACACACACTGACCTTCACTGAGGTACAGTCTCACACACACACTGACTCTCACTGAGGTACAGTCCCACACACACTGACTCTCACTGAGATATAGTCCAACACACACATACTCTCACTGAGGTACAGTCCCACACACACACTGACCTTCACTGGGGTACAGTCTCACACACACACTGACCTTCACTGGAGTACATTCCCACACACACTGACCTTCACTGAGGTACAGTCCCACACACACACTGACTCTCACTGTGGTACAGTCCGACACACACATACTCTCACTGAATACAGTCCCACACACACTGACTCTCACTGAGATACAGGTCTCACACACACTGACTCTCACTGAGGTACAGTCCCACACACACTGACCTTCACTGGGGCACAGTCCCACACACACTGACTCTCACTGTGGTACAGTCCCCCACACACACTGATTCTCACTGAGATACAGTCCCACACACACAGTCTCTCACTGAGGTACAGTCCCACACACACCGACTCTCACTGAGGTACATTCCCACACACACTCTGACTTTCACTGGGGTACAGTCCCACACACACACTGACCTTCACTGGGGTACAGTCCCACACTCACAGTGACTCTCACTGGGGCACAGTCCCACACACACACTGACCTTCACTGGGGCACAGTCCCACACACACAGTGACTCTCACTGGGGTACAGTCCCACACACACACTGACTCTCACTGAGATACAATCCCACACACACACTGATTCTCACTGAGATACAGTCCCACACGCACAGTCTCTCACTGAGGTACAGTCCCACACACACCGACTCTCACTGAGGTACAGTCCCACACACACACTGACCTTCACTGAGGTACAGTCTCACACACACACTGACTCTCACTGAGGTACAGTCCCACACACACTGACTCTCACTGAGATATAGTCCAACACACACATACTCTCACTGAGGTACAGTCCCACACACACACTGACCTTCACTGGGGTACAGTCTCACACACACACTGACCTTCACTGGAGTACATTCCCACACACACTGACCTTCACTGAGGTACAGTCCCACACACACACTGACTCTCACTGTGGTACAGTCCGACACACACATACTCTCACTGAATACAGTCCCACACACACTGACTCTCACTGAGATACAGGTCTCACACACACTGACTCTCACTGAGGTACAGTCCCACACACACTGACCTTCACTGGGGCACAGTCCCACACACACTGACTCTCACTGTGGTACAGTCCCCCACACACACTGATTCTCACTGAGATACAGTCCCACACACACAGTCTCTCACTGAGGTACAGTCCCACACACACCGACTCTCACTGAGGTACATTCCCACACACACTCTGACTTTCAATGGGGTACAGTGCCACACACACACTGTCTCGCATCATGATACAGTGTCACACACACTGACTCTCACTGAGGTACACTCCCACACACACTGACCTTCACTGGGGTACAGTCCCACACACACTGACTCTCACTGGGGTACAGTCCCACACACACAGTGACTCCCACTGGGGTACGGTCACACACACACACACACTGACTCTCACTGAGGCACACTCCCATACACACTGACCTTCACTGGTGTACAGACCCACACACACACTGACCTTCATTGGGGTACAGTTCCACACACACTGACTCTCACTGAGACACAATCCCCCACACACACTGATTCTCACTGAGATACAGTCCCACACACACAGTCTCTCACTGAGGTACAGTCCCACACACACCGACTCTCACTGAGGTACAGTCGCACACACACACTGACCTCCACTGTGGTACAGTCCCACACACACACTGACTCTCACTGGGGTACAGTCCCACACACACACTGACCTTCACTGAGGTTCAGTCCCACACACACTGACTCTCACTGAGGTACAGACCCACACACACTGACTCTCACTGAGATATAGACCGACACACACATACTCTCACTGAATACAGTCTCCCCCACACACTGGCTCTCATCAAGGTACAGTGTCACACACACTGACTCTCACTGAGGTACAGTCCCACACACACACTGACCTTCACTGGGGTACAGTCCCACACTCACTGATCTCAGTGGGGTACAGTCCAACACACACACTGACCTTCACTGGGGTACTGTCCCCCACACACACTGACCTTCACTGGGGTACAGTCCCACACACACAGTGACTCTCACTGGGGTTCAGTCACACACACACACTGGCTCTCATCAAGGTACAGTGTCACACACATTGACTCTCACTGAGGTACACTCCCACACACACTGAACTTCACTGGGGGACAGTCCCACACACACTGATCTCACTGGGGTACAGTCCCACACACACACTGACTCTCACTGAGGTACAGTCCCAAACACACACTGACCTTCACTGGGGTACAGTCCCACACACACAGTGACTCTCAATGGGATACAGTCCCACACACACACTGACTCTCACTGGGGTACAGTCCCACACACACTGACTCTCACTGGGGCACAGTCCCACACACACTGAACTTCACTGGGGGACAGTCCCACACACACTGATCTCACTGGGGTACAGTCCCACACACACACTGACTCTCACTGAGGTACAGTCCCAAACACACACTGACCTTCACTGGGGTACAGTCCCACACACACAGTGACTCTCAATGGGATACAGTCCCACACACACACTGACTCTCACTGGGGTACAGTCCCACACACACTGACTCTCACTGAGGTACAGACCCACACACACTGACTCTCACTGAGATATAGACCGACACACACATACTCTCACTGAATACAGTCTCCCCCACACACTGGCTCTCATCAAGGTACAGTGTCACACACACTGACTCTCACTGAGGTACAGTCCCACACACACACTGACTCTCACTGGGGTACAGTCCCACACACACTGACTCTCACTGGGGCACAGTCCAACACACACACTGACCTTCACTGGGGTACTGTCCCCCACACACACTGACCTTCACTGGGGTACAGTCCCACACACACAGTGACTCTCACTGGGGTTCAGTCACACACACACACTGGCTCTCATCAAGGTACAGTGTCACACACATTGACTCTCACTGAGGTACACTCCCACACACACTGAACTTCACTGGGGGACAGTCCCACACACACTGATCTCACTGGGGTACAGTCCCACACACACACTGACTCTCACTGAGGTACAGTCCCAAACACACACTGACCTTCACTGGGGTACAGTCCCACACACACTGACTCTCACTGAGATACAATCCCACACACACACTGATTCTCACTGAGATACAGTCCCACACACACAGTCTCTCACTGAGGTAGAGTCCCACACACAGACTCTAACTGAGGTACAGTCCCATACACACTGACTCTCACTGAGATACAAGTCTCATAATCACTGACTTTCACTGGGGTACAATCCCACACACACACTGACTTTCACTGGGGTACAGTGCCACACACACACTGGCTCGCATCAAGATACAGTGTCACACACACTGACTCTCACTGAGGTACACTCCCACACACACTGACCTTCACTGGGGTACAGTCCCACACACACTGACCTTCACTGGGGTACAGTCCTACACACACTGACTCACACCGGGATACAGTCCCACACACACACTGACTCTCACTGAGGTACAGTCCGACACACACAGACTCTCACTGAGGTACAGTCCCACACACACACTGACTCTCACTGAGATACAGGTCTCACACACACTGACTCTCGCTGGGGTACATTCCCACACACACTCTGACTCTCACTGGCGTACAGTCCCACACACACCGACTCTCACTGAGGTACAGTCCCACACACACACTGACCTTCACTGGGGTACAGTCCGACACACACACTGACTTTCACTGGGGTACAAACCCACACACACTGACTCTCATTGAGGTACAGTCTCACAAACACTGACTCCCACTGAGGTACAGTCCCACACACACACTGACCTTCACTGGGGTACAGTCCCACACACACAGTGACTCTCACTGAGGTACAGTCCCACACACACTGCCTCTCACTGAGATACAATCCCACACACACACTGATTCTCACTGAGGTACAGTCCCACACACACCGACTCTCACTGAGGTACAGTCCCACACACACACTGACCTTCACTGAGGTACAGTCCCACACACACACTGACCTTCACTGGGGTACAGTCTCACACACACACTGACCTTCACTGGAGTACAGTCCCACACACACTGACCTTCACTGAGGTACAGTCCCACACACACACTGACTCTCACTGTGGTACAGTCCGACACATACATACTCTCACTGAATACAGTCCCACACACACTGACTCTCACTGAGATACAGGTCTCACACACACTGACTCTCACTGAGGTACACTCCCACACACACTGACCTTCACTGGCGCACAGCCCCACACACACTGACTCTCACTGTGGTACAGTCCCACACACACACTGACCTTCACTGGGGTACAGTCCCACACACACTGACTCTCACTGAGACACAATCCCCCCCACACACTGATTCTCACTGAGATACAGTCCCACACACACAGTCTCTCACTGAGGTACAGTCCCACACACACCGACTCTCACTGAGGTACATTCCCACACACACTCTGACTTTCAATGGGGTACAGTGCCACATACACACTGTCTCGCATCATGATACAGTGTCACACACACTGACTCTCACTGAGGTACACTCCCACACACACTGACCTTCACTGGGGTACAGTCCCACACACACTGACTCTCACTGGGGTACAGTCCCACACACACAGTGACTCCCACTGGGGTACGGTCACACACACACACACTGACTCTCACTGAGGCACACTCCCATACACACTGACCTTCACTGGTGTACAGACCCACACACACACTGACTCTCACTGATGTACAGTCCCACACACACAATGACCTTCATTGGGGTACAGTTCCACACACACTGACTCTCACTGAGACACAATCCCCCACACACACTGATTCTCACTGAGATACAGTCCCACACACACAGTCTCTCACTGAGGTACAGTCCCACACACACACTGACTCTCACTGGGGTACAGTCCCACACACACACTGACCTTCACTGAGGTTCAGTCCCACACACACTGACTCTCACTGAGGTACAGACCCACACACACTGACTCTCACTGAGATATAGACCGACACACACATACTCTCACTGAATACAGTCCCCCCCACACACTGGCTCTCATCAAGGTACAGTGTCACACACACTGACTCTCACTGAGGTACAGTCCCACACACACACTGACCTTCACTGGGGTACAGTCCCACACTCACTGATCTCAGTGGGGTACAGTCCAACACACACACTGACCTTCACTGGGGTACTGTCCCCCACACACACTGACCTTCACTGGGGTACAGTCCCACACACACAGTGACTCTCACTGGGGTTCAGTCACACACACACACTGGCTCTCATCAAGGTACAGTGTCACACACATTGACTCTCACTGAGGTACACTCCCACACACACTGAACTTCACTGGGGGACAGTCCCACACACACTGATCTCACTGGGGTACAGTCCCACACACACACTGACTCTCACTGAGGTACAGTCCCAAACACACACTGACCTTCACTGGGGTACAGTCCCACACACACAGTGACTCTCAATGGGATACAGTCCCACACACACACTGACTCTCACTGGGGTACAGTCCCACACACACTGACTCTCACTGGGGCACAGTCCCACACACACTGACCTTCACTGGGGTACAGTCCCACACACACACTGACTCTCACTGAGGTACAGTCCCACACACAAACTGACATTCACTGGGATACAGTCCCACACACACACTGACTCTCACTGGGGTACAGTCCCCCCCCCACACACACACACACACTAACTGACACTGAGATACAGTCCCACACACACTGACTCTCACTGGGGTACAGTCCCACACACACACTGACCTTCACTGGGGTACAGTCCTACACACACTGACTCTCACCGGGATACAGTCCCACACACACACTGACTCTCACTGAGGTACAGTCCGACACACACAGACTCTCACTGAGGTACAGTCCCACACACACACTGACTCTCACTGAGATACAGGTCTCACACACACTGACTCTCGCTGGGGTACATTCCCACACACACACCGACTCTCACTGAGGTACAGTCCCACACACACACTGACCTTCACTGAGTTACAGTCCCACACACACACTGACTTTCACTGGGGTACAAACCCACACACACACACACTGACTCTCACTGGGGTACAGTCCTACACACACACTGACTCTCATTGAGGTACAGTCTCACAAACACTGACTCTCACTGAGGTACAGTCCCACACACACACTGACCTTCACTGGGGTACAGTCCCACACACACTGACTCTCACTGAGATACAATCCCACACACACACTGATTCTCACTGAGATACAGTCCCACACACACAGTCTCTCACTGAGGTAGAGTCCCACACACAGACTCTAACTGAGGTACAGTCCCATACACACTGACTCTCACTGAGATACAAGTCTCATACACACTGACTTTCACTGGGGTACAATCCCACACACACACTGACTTTCACTGGGGTACAGTGCCACACACACACTGACCTTCACTGGGGTACAGTCTCACACACACACTGACCTTCACTGGAGTACAGTCCCACACACACTGACCTTCACTGAGGTACAGTCCCACACAGACACTGACTCTCACTGTGGTACAGTCCGACACACACATTCTCTCACTGAATACAGTCCCACACACACTGACTCTCACTGAGATACAGGTCTCACACACACTGACTCTCGCTGGGGTACATTCCCACATACACTCTGACTTTCAATGGGGTACAGTGCCACACACACACTGGCTCTCATCAAGATACAGTGTCACACACACTGACCTTCACTGGGGTACAGTCCCACACACACACTGACCTTCACTGGGGTACAGTCCCACACACACTGACTCTCACTGAGACACAATCCCCCACACACACTGATTCTCACTGAGATACAGTCCCACACACAAACTCTAACTGAGGTACAGTCCCACGCACACCGACTCTCACTGGGGTACAGTCCCACACACACTGACCTTCACTGAGGTACAGTCCCACACACACACAGACCTTCACTGGGGTACAGTCCCACACACACTGGCTCTCACTGAGACACAATCCCCCACACACACTGATTCTCACTGAGGTACAGTCCCACACACACCGACTCTCACTGAGGTACAGTCCCACACACACACTGACCTTCACTGGGGTACAGTCCCACACACACACTGACTCTCACTGAGGTACACTCCCACACACACTGACCTTCACTGGGGCACAGTCCCACACACACTGACTCTCACTGAGGTACAGTCCCACACACACACTGACCTTCACTGGGGTACAGTCCCACACTCCCTGATCTCAGTGGGGTACAGTCCACACACACACTGACCTTCACTGGGGTACAGTCCGACACACACACTGACCTTCACTGGGGTACAGTCCCACACACACTGACTCTCACTGGGGTACTGTCCCACACACACACTGACCTTCACTGGGGTACAGTCCCACACACACAGTGACTGTCACTGGGGTACGGTCACACACACACTGGCTCTCACTGAGGCACACTCCCATACACACTGACCTTCACTGGGGTACAGTGCCACACACACACTGACCTTCACTGGGGTACAGTCCTACACACACTGACTCTCACTGATGTACAGTCCCACACACACAATGACCTTCACTGAGGTACAGTCTCACACACACACTGACCTTCACTGGGGTACAGTCCCACACACACACTGACCTTCACTGGGGTACAGTCCCACACACACACTGACCTTCACTGGGGAACAGTCCTACACACACTGACTCTCACTGATGTACAGTCCCACACACACAATGACCTTCACTGAGGTACAGTCTCACACACACACTGACCTTCACTGGGGTACAGTCCCACACACACACTGACCTTCACTGGGGTACAGTCCCACACACACACTGACCTTCACTGGGGTACAGTCCTACACACACTGACTCTCACTGATGTACAGTCCCACACACACACTGACTCTCACTGGGGTACAGTCCCACACACACACTGACCATCACTGGAGTACAGTCCCACGCACACTGACCTTCACTGAGGTACAGTCCCACACACACACTGACTCTCACTGGGGTACAGTTCCACACACACTGACTCTCACTGAGACACAATCCCCCACACACACTGATTCTCACTGAGATACAGTCCCACACACACAGTCTCTCACTGAGGTACAGTCCCACACACAGACTCTAACTGAGGTACAGTCGCACACACACACTGACCTCCACTGGGGTACAGTCCCACACACACACTGACCTTCACTGAGGTTCAGTCCCACACACACTGACCTTCACAGAGGTGCAGTCCCACACACACAGTCTCTCACTGAGGTACAGTCCCACACACAGACTCTAACTGAGGTACAGTCCCACACACACCGACTCTCACTGAGGTACAGTCGCACACACACACTGACCTCCACTGGGGTACAGTCCCACACACATACTGACTCTCACTGAGATATAGTCCGACACACACATACTCTCACTGAATACAGACCCACACACACTGACTCTCACTGAGGTACAGTCCCACACACACACTGACTTTCACTGGGGTACAGTCCCACACTCACTGATCTCAGTGGGGTACAGTCCCACACACACACTGACCTTCACTGGGGTACTGTCCCATACACACTGACTCTCACTGAGGTACAGTCCCACACACACACTGACCTTCACTGGGGTACAGTCCGACACACACACTGACTTTCAATGGGGTACAGACCCACACTCACTGATCTCGGTGGGGTACTGTCCCACACACACACACACACACACTGGTTCTCATTGAGGTACAGTCTCACAAACACTGACTCTCACTGGGGTACACTCCCACACACACTGACCTTCACTGGGGTACAGTCCCACACACACTGACTCTCACTGGGGTACTGTCCCACACACACTGACCTTCACTGGGGTACAGTCCCACACACACACTGACTCTCACTGGGGTACGGTCACACACACACTGACTCTCACTGAGGTACACTCCCATACACACTGACCTTCACTGGGATACAGTCCCACACACACACACACACTAACTGACACTGAGATACAGTCCCACACACACTGACTCTCACTGGGGTACAGTCCCACACACACTGACTCTTTCTGAGGTACAGTCCCACACACACACTGACATTCACTGGGGTACAGTCCCACACACACACAGACCCTCACTGCGATATAGTCCCCCCCACACACACTGACTTTCACTGGGGTACAGTCCCACACACACACTAAGTGACACTGGGATTCAGTCCCACACACACACACTAAATGACACTGGCTTACAGTCCCACACACACTGACTCTCACTGGGTTACAGTCCAACACACACACTGACCTTCACTGGGGTACAGTCCTACACACACTGACTCTCACTGGGGTACTGTCCCACACACACACTGACCTTCACTGGGGTACAGTCCCACAGACACACTGACTCTCACTGGGATACAGTCCCACACACACACTGACTCTCACTGAGGTACAGTCCCACAGACACTGACTCTCACTGAGGTACAGTCCGACACACACTGACTCTCACTGAGGTACAGTCCCACACACACACTGACTCTCACTGAGATACAGGTCTCACACACACTGACTCTCGCTGGGGTACGTTCCCACACACACACAGACACTGACTTTCACTGGGGTACAGTGCCACACACACACTGACTCTCACTGAGGTACAGTCCCACACATACTGACTCTCACTGAGATATAGACCGACACACACATACTCTCACTGAATACAGTCCCACACACACACTGGCTCTCATCAAGGTACAGTGTCACACACACACTGACTCTCACTGAGGTACACTCCCACACACACTGACCTTCACTGAGGTACACTCCCACACACACTGACTCTCACTGAGATACAGGTCTCACACACACTGACTCTCGCTGGGGTACATTCCCACACACACACTGACTTTCACTGGGGTACAGTGCCACACTCACTGATCTCAGTGGGGTACAGTCCCACACACACACTGACTTTCAATAGGGTACAGTCCCCCACACACACTGACTTTCACTGGGGTACAGTCCCACACACACACACACACACACTGACTCTCACTGGGGTACAGTCCTACACACACACTGGCTCTCATCAAGGTACAGTGTCACACACACTGGCTCTCACTGAGGTACAGTCCCACACACACACTGACCTTCACTGGGGTACTGTCCCCCACACACACTGACCTTCACTGGGGTACAGTCCCACACACACAGTGACTCTCACTGGGGTACAGTCACCCACACACACTGGCTCTCATTGAGATACAGTCTCACACACATTGACTCTCACTGAGGTACACTCCCACACACACTGACCTTCACTGGGTTACAGTCCCACACACACTGATCTCACTGGGGTACAGTCCCACACACACACTGACTCTCACTGAGGTACAGTCCCAAACACACACTGACCTTCACTGGGGTACAGTCCCACACACACAGTGACTCTCACTGGGGTACAGTCCCACACACACACCGACTCTCACTGAGATACTGTCCCACACACACTGACTCTCACTGGGGTACAGTCCCACACACACACTGACATTCACTGGGATACAGTCCCACACACACACTGACATTCACTGGGATACAGTCACACACACACACACACACACACACACACACACTAACTGACACTGAGATACAGTCCCACACACACTGACTCTCACTGGGGTACAGTCCCACACACACTGACTCTCACCGGGATACAGTCCCACACCCACACTGACTCTCACTGAGGTACAGTCCGACACACACAGACTCTCACTGAGGTACAGTCCCACACACACACTCACTCTCACTGAGATACAGGTCTCACACACACTGACTCTCGCTGGGGTACATTCCCACACACACACACTGACTTTCACTGGCGTACAGTCCCACACACACACTGACCTTCACTGGGGTACAGTCCCACACACACAGTGACTCTCACTGGGGCACAGTCCCACACACACACTGACCTTCACTGGGGCACAGTCCCACACACACAGTGACTCTCACTGGGGTACAGTCCCACACACACACTGACTCTCACTGAGATACTGTCCCACACACACTGACTCTCACTGGGGTACAGTCCCACACACACACTGGCATTCACTGGGGTACAATCCCACACACACACAGACCCTCACTGTGATACAGTCCCACACACACACTGACCTTCACTGGGGTACAGTCCCACACACACACTAACTGACACTGAGATACAGTCCCACACACACTGACTCTCACTGGGGTACTTTCCCACACACACACTGACCTTCACTGGGGTACAGTCCTACACACACACTGATTCTCACTGGGGTACAGTCACACGCGCACACTAACTGACACTGAGATACAGTCCCACACACACTGACTCTCACTGGGGTACTGTCCCACACACACACTGACTCTCACTGGGGTACAGTCCCACACACACACTGACTCTCACTGGGGTACGGTCCCACACACACACTGACCTTCACTGGGGTACAGTCCCACACACACTGACTCTCACTGGGGTACAGTCCCACACACACACTGACTCGCACTGGGGTACTGTCTCACACACACACTGACCTTCACTGGGGTACTGTCCCACACACACACTGACCTTCACTGGGGTACAGTACCACACACACTGACTCTCATTACGGTACAGTCCACACACACTGACTCTCACTGAGGTACAGTCCCACACACACACTGACTCTCACTGAGGTACAGTCCCACACACACTGACCATGACTGAGGTAAGTCCCACACACACACTGACCTTCACTGGGGTACACACCTACAGACACACACTGACTCTCACTGGGTTACAGTCCCACACACACTGGCCCTCACTGGGGTACAGTCCCACACACACTGACCCTCACTGGGATACAGTCCCACTTGTACTGTTATATGAATAGACTGTTGGCAATAGTCACCTCCTCTCGACTCTATATGCATTCTTTTTATATCCTAAAGAACTCCTAGTTCATGGCATCCACATTGTTGTAGGACCCATAGCATTGTGATCCTGACGGTACTGAATCCGAAGTGTGAATTCCCCTCGTGTTCGCCCTGTGCCTGTTCTTCCTCTGTTGGCGGTGGGCTCTGCTGAATGTTGTGGGAACAGTGTTTGTGTTTCTCCTGCTTGAAGCCATTTCTTTGTGTTTTCCCTTCCCTTGCAGTGATGTCACTGACAGCTACCCCTGCCTGGCAACAGCCTCCTGAGCTGCACCGAATGTCCCCACAAACTGCGTCTCCAATGTCCCCACACTCAGCTCCAACATGTGGGC
Organism: Chiloscyllium plagiosum; assembly: GCF_037043375.1. NCBI lineage: Eukaryota > Metazoa > Chordata > Chondrichthyes > Orectolobiformes > Hemiscylliidae > Chiloscyllium > Chiloscyllium plagiosum. Next base: position 1,874,855 of record NW_028270171.1, read on the forward strand.
ATTGCCCTGCCCATGGGCAGGTGAGTGAATCAAACACATGGCTCCAAGGGACTCTGTATATTATCACCTTCGTTGTGGATAATTGGACATTAACACCAGGGTTTCCTGATGTAGCTGAGAAGACTCAAGGTGCATTTGTGATGTTGAGGGAGTTGGGGAGAAGCCGGGTCTTGTTCAGCTGAATTCCATTTCTTTATGTTGTGCCTTACCCTGCAGACTCCGGACCATGTCCCTGAGAGGCCACCATTGCCCCAAGAGGTAGATTGTGCTCTGTTTAACAACTCTAATCACAGTGAGTCTGCTGCAGCACCTCATCCATTGCATAGAGAACAGAAACAAACACTGGGAGAGAGGAAAACTGACATTCAACATGATCCAGCAACTAATGGATACCATAAGGTAACCTTCCCCCACATCCCAAACCCATCTCCCATGTTCCTGTAGATTATGCTCCCACTGCCCTTTGGGGCACCTCTCGATACATCGTGGGGTTAAAACAGCCCAGTCCTCACCCCCAGGTCAGTTCCAAATGGAATCAGGGCCCATTGGCTACCAACCTTCCCGCAATGGCCTTACTAGATCCATCTCCAGGTCAGGGCCCGGAAACCTGATTTCAAGGGTCAAGATGGGGGCGGCTGAAGGAGCTGGAGGAGGGAGGGGGAGGTGGTGGTGAGGCAGTGATTGATGGATCACTTGCCCGGGGGTTATTTGAGAAGTTTTCCAGAGGAACTATCCGAGTCAGCGCTGTTACTCCAAAAACCAAGAAGGTTTTCGAAGGGCCCAGGGAGTGGGGGACCTGGAAATTTAAACTTCCTGAACTTTCCCTTGGATTTGTGTGTGTGTCTGTTTGTCTGTGTGTGTGTGTGTGTGAGTGAGTGTGTGTGTGCTTGTGTCTGTTTGTCTGTGTGTGTGTGTGTCTGTTTGTGTGTGTGTGTGTCTGTTTGTCTGTCTATGTGTGTGTGTCTGTCTGTCTGTGTGTGTGTCTGTGTTTGTGTGGGTTGGTGTATGGGGACATAAAGGGTGGGAGGGATGGATGGGGGTGTGACCATGAGGGGTGGGTCAGGGATTGGGTGGGGTGTAAGGGGGCCATGCTGTATATCAGTTTCTGCTTGTCAAGAGAGATTTGGATCAATCTGATCCCAAGCCCTTTCCCACTTTTCCTGGTTTTCCTAGTCCATGTTGTCAAGGAGCAGGTGTCCTGGCCCATTCTCTCCAATCGAATGGTTTTCGCTTCCTGTACAGAGTTAGCTTCCTTTTCCCAATGGAGACTCCACTCTGGAATAATGCGAAAGATCGGAGCATTGATGAGAGGGAAAGCACAGAGCCTGAGGAGGAACACTCTGTCTTTGTGTCTCCAGGGACAACGTACCTCGACAGTTGGCCCAAACAGAAAAGGGAAGATGAGTGCGGAGGAGCAGATGGAGAGAATGAAGAGACACCAGGAAGCACATCTCCAGGAACGGTGTGGCTCTGCTGCTCCATCCCAGAGGCGATTGACTGTGTCCTCCCTAATGGTGAGTGTCCCCTGGGTTAACACTCTCACTCAGAGGAGCATCACAGTATCAGGGAGACCTCTCTGAACTGAGCAGATCAAACTTGGTTTGTCTCTTCAGTAAATTTTTAGAAAATAACTCAATTTGGGACAGTTAATGAATAACAGCCAAAACAAACAACTCTCCAGCCCATGGCACTCTTCCTGCTGCCACTCACTGATGTGTGGTCACTTTTATATTGTTCAGTCTTTGAACTGGAATTCACATCAGCTGATCTGCTTAATTCACCTTCCCATCTCTATCACTCTGTAACTGGAGCTACTGTGGAATGGTCAATAATTTCTCCACGTGTTTGTAAAGTCCCAGGATTGTTTTTAATGGTTTAGTGTTTGACCAGATTGACGTAGAGAAACTTGTTCACAACAATGACTTGTGTATGTCTCACAACAAACATAATGTGCTGGAGAAACTCCTACAGGAACCATAGAGAGATTTAGAGCGAGAGGGAGAGACAGTTCCATGTTTTGAGTCTGGTGTAACTCTTCTCCAGAACTGCTGTTTTTATTGGAGAATCTTCAGACCATTCGATGAGGAATGGGAATGACGAGGGATTGCACTTGCTGAAGGAGAGGTAGCTGGGGCCAGGAAACTGGAATGTGTCGATCTAATGTAAATCATCAGGTGAATTCTGAATTCTGGAGAGAGAACAAACAAGGAGAGGTGAGATGAGAATGCAGGCAAAACTCCAGGAATTAAGTTCAGTGGGACAGGAAGAGTCTAAGATGTTGGGTCTGACAATGTCCTTTGTTCATTTTGGGAGAAGGTAGAAGCAGGCTGACATTAAACAAAGAACTGCAGATGCTGGAGATCCAAAACAGAAATAGAAATTACTGGCAAAACTGTTCAGGTTTGGCAGCCTCTGTAGAAAGAAAGCAGAATTAATGTTTCGAGTCCATTAGAAACAGGCTTTGTGAGCTGAGGGAACAATGAGATGGGAAGATGTGGAGGGAAGATCTCTGGAGGAGATCAGGTCAGTGACAGTTCTGGAATCAACAATCTGCTGTTCAGTGATGTAACATAGTCGAGGTGGGGATAGGGGGAACTGTCTGAGGCTTGTCGCTCAGCCTCTATAAGCTAGAGATCGACTCACCAGATGACAACAGCATCAGCTTTGTCCACAGGTTTGATAATAGTCAGGCAAAGACCTGACAGAACAGCGTGCAGAAAGTCCAGAGAGAAACAGGTTGGAGTAGGTGAGGGAAGCAGAAAAATGGAGGTAGTTGATATCAAGTTGACAATTCTCAATGAAGAGATCAAGGGCAGTTAAGAGGCCATTAGGAGGGAGTTCAGGTGGAGACAAGTATTGGAGATGGATGAAAGGGTACATGGAGAGGAGAGAGGACTCCTGCCCAAGGAAGTAGGCGCAGAGTAGAAGTAACAGTAGGTCAATTCAATGTCATGCTGTGCCCTAAATTCATTGAGATGAAGACATAGAGGGATAAAACTCAGTCCTTTACTTAGCAGTACTGAAGAAGATTTGAACCAGACTTGAGACATTAACTCTGTTTCTCTCCACAAAGGCAGCTCGTTTTGCTGAGCTCCTGTAGCATTCTGTGTTTGTTTCAGATTTCCAGCATCCACAATATAGTACTTTATGTGTGTTTTCCAACTGGATTTGGAAGATCCAGAATAAGGTCAAGGTGTTGTTTGAAGCTGAAGATGAAGAGGGAGTAAGGTTGAGTTTACATTCAGATCATGTTTGTTAATTTGTCAGAGAGAGGCCTCTCCAAGGGCATCGAAACGCAACTCCGTGAACCTCCTGGACAATAGACCGGTGACTACTAACATGGTAGCCTCTCGATCCCAACCCAGAAACATCTGGAATAGTCTGGTCAAACCAACGACTGCGTCAGAGACACCTGAAACTCCAAATGTGACTGCATCAAGTAAATTGATGATGACATTATCATCGCCAAGAACAACAGCTGAAAACCAAACCCAAAAAAATAATCGCATTGTCAGAAAAGAGGTGAGCATCTCCAGATGGCCAGGCTCCTTCCTGCTTTTCTAAACAGTCTGTCTTCATGTGAGTTACTCTGACCAGAAAGAGGGACAGGGTCACATTTAGGGACTGATGGTAGCAGGGTTTTGACACCAGAGTCCTGGGATTTGTGGGTCTCAGTAACAGAACAGTAGATACCATGATTAAGCACCGAGCAAGAAGTATGCCACAGAACATCTGAAAACTTACTTCATGAAAGGTTAGAACCCCAGCCACAAAGGAACTGTCAGTGGGAGAACGTAGGTGGGAGAGAGAAATGGTGATTGTGAGAAAGAGGTGGAGGATCTGGTTGGGAGAGGGAGTGGGTGGGACTGAGAGGGAGAGGATGAGTGGGAATGGATACGGTGTGAGTGTGGACAATTGATATCACAGGATGAAGCCTCACTACGGCTTACCAGGGCAGAGGAGCTCTTTGGTAGATTTGTGGCCTGCCCTGGTTGGAGTTGACAGATGCAGTTGGTCTTTTGTTGATGGACAAAATCCACCTGGGAGTCTGTTTTGTAGAGACTGTGGTCTTAAACAAGATGTAGTTTGTTGTTGGATAATGATGAGGTCCCAGTTACATTGATCTGATCGACATTGTTACTGAGACTGACAGTCCAGCTTAGTCATGCTGGGTGATGCTAAATGCCCACCTCAGAGTATATGGGCATCTCTTACTGCCCCAGAGGATAGTTCTGTCAGCAACATTGCTGTGGGATTCGAACCACATGTCGGCCAGACCATGTAAGGAGAGCAGATTTCCTTCTCTAAAAACATTAGTGAACCAGATGGGGATTTTTTTGACAATATGGTTAATGTTTAGACCAGATTTTAATTCCAGATGTATTTGTTGAATTTAAATGACAGTGTGGGTAACTGCACACGCGTGTTCATTAGGAAACACTCATTCCAAGTGCTGACATCATCACATAGACTTTGTGTGCTATTCCCGTACATGCCTGAGTCTGGTGGTGGGGATAGGGATATCGGACACAGGGAAATCTCCACACCCCCCCCCCCATCCCCTGGGTGAGGAGGGAAGAGGGCCCTGGGGGAGGGGCAGCAACTAGTAGATCCTGTCCCATTCTGTATCCCTCTATATTCCCCCCTGCTGCCCCCCCCCCCAGCTCTCTCACCCCACCACCCACCGACTTCCCCTCTGGACCTCTCCTAATCTCTTCCCCCTCCCACCCCCACTTTCGCTGTGTCCCTCTGAACAACAATGGCTCTGTCTTGCTGTCACACACTGCTGATGTAAAATCCAGCACTTATGGGTATGAACCCTTTCAGACTCTTCCACCGTTGTTGGAACTTCATGTCCAATTGGGCCTGTGAGTTAATAACGAGTTAATTTCCTTACAGTGTAATCCCAGTAAGGTAATCATCACCTCCCGATACATCGATGCAGACCCTGGGACACCCCTTAGCCCAGAGCAGCTGCAGGAGAAGGAAAGAACATTGCAGAAAATCAAGACCATGATCGCAAAGACCAGGTGAGGAACCTCAGAACCAGACAGGTCCTAAAGAGGCCATTCGGCCCATTGTGTAACTGCCAGCTCTTTGATAATCCCATTCCCTGCTGCTTCCCCAGAGTCCTGACCATTTATTTTCAACAATTTATCCAATTTCCTTTAGAGATTGTTATTAAATCTGTGTTTACTGTCCTTAACATGCTCTCTTTCCGATAAGGAGAGCACTTCAGGGTCCGTAATGTTGGTTTCAGCTGTCTAACTGATTGATTGTGTTGAATTATTTAGCTGTTGTCTACTCTGTTTGTTTGGACAGGTTGGAGAATATTGAGTGAGGTTCACGAGTCGGGACAATGGATAGTGAGAGAGAGAGGCTGGAATTCCTGGTCACAACGATCTGTCCCCCACAACAGGATCTTTGATAAATGTCATTGTTTCAGACTGACTGACTGCTTCTCTTGGTTTTATTGTGGTCTGGTCTCTGACGGAACATTCAATACTTTAGTCTGACCTCCAGGGGGGGACACTGATCTACACCATCGTAACCTTCCCCCATCACATTCACCCAGTGACCAATGGCATAATACCCTGTGTCTCAGCAGCCAGCCCACATCCTCAACCCCCATATTCCCCACCCCGACTCACGCCCCCACATTCCCCACTCCGACTCACTGACCCCCACTTTCCCCACTCCGACTCACCAACGCCAACATTCCCCACTCCGACTCACCGCCCCCACATTCCCCACCCTGACTCACCGACCCCCACATTCCCCACCCCGACTCATCGCCCCCACATTCCCCACTCCGACTCACCGCCCCCACATTCCCCACCGTGACTCACTGATCCCCACATTCCCTACTCTGACTCACCGCCCCCACATTCCCCACTCCGACTCACCGCCCCCACATTCCCCACCGTGACTCACTGATCCCCACATTCCCTACTCTGACTCACCGCCCCCACATTTCCCACTCCGACACCGCCCCCACATTCCCCACTCCGACACCGCCCCCACATTCCCCACCCTGACTCACCGCCCCCACATTCCCCACCCTGACTCACCGCCCCCACATTCCCCACTCCGACTCACAGACCCCCACATTCCCCACCCCGACTCACTGCCCCCACATTCCCCACCCAGACTCACTGCCCCCACATTCCCCACCCTGACTCACCGATCCACACATTCCCCATCCCGACTCACTGACCCCCACATTCCCCACCCCGACTCACTGACCCCCACCCCGACTCACCGCCTCCACATTCCCCACCCCGACTCACTGACCCCCACATTCCCCACCCCGACTCACTGACCCCCACCCCGACTCACCGCCTCCACATTCCCCACCCCGACTCACTGACCCCCACATTCCCCACCCCGACTCACTGACCCCCACATTCCCCACACTCCCCAGTACTGCCCCAGTTGTCACTCACAACTGAACAGAGTGACCTCCAGCCTTTATCTATGGTCCCAGTGAATCACTGCACTCCCCAATCAGTCCCTGTTATTGCAGAGTTCGGGGGGTGGGGCCTGTGTCCCTGTTATTCCAGGGTTCGGGGGTGGGGGCTGTGTCCCTGTTATTCCAGGGTTCGGGGGGTGGGGGCTGTGTCCCTGTTATTCCAGGGTTCGGGGGGTGGGGGCTATGTCCCTCTTATTCTGGGATTCTGCTGGGGGGGGATCTCTATTATTTCGGCGCTGAGGAGCTGTGTTCTATTCTATTCCCTGTAGCTGCTTGTGGTCCTACTCACTGCAGCGGTATCATGGATCTAGGCCTCTGGCCTTGCTGGACATGAGTACACATCAAGTAAAGGTATATTTCTGTTTAATTCCAGTCCTGCTGTAGCTGGGAACTGGGCCGCTGCAGATCGAGCCATGCAGCTGGGAGAGAGAGAGAGGGAGCGGATTATTACTCTCTCGTACAGTCTCGCCACTGAAGCCTCACAGCACAGCAAGGCCCTGGCAGGTAAAGCCAGCTGAACCAACCGCCGTATTCACCAGATCCTGTTAGCAATCCCTCCACACTCATCCCCAGCCCTTTTTTTAAACTGAAAGCAGAGCTCCCTTTACACTGTCTCCATCAAACACTCCAAAGACAGGGTTAGATACAGACTGAGGCTACCTCTACTCTGTCCCAATGACACATTCCCAGGATAAGGACAGCATGGGCTAGGATATAGAGTAAAGCTCTCTCTACTCTTGAAACTGAAAGTAAAGCCTGCTCTACACTGTCCCTATCCAACACCTCACAGGAGGTACAATACAGAGTGAGAGACAGAGTAAAGCTCCCTGTACTATTTTAAACTGAAAGTGAAACACTCAACTCTTTGAATACAGAGTAAAGCTCCCTCTACACTGTCCCCATCAGACACACCCTGATCACAGCCAGCACAGGGTTAGAAACAGAGGCAATGGCATGTAGTGGACAAATAACAAAGAACTGAGTTCATATATCGCCAGGTCAAAGAATAAACCTGAATTCGGTCTGTAACGTATGACTGAGACAGAGAATCAGGTAATTGATTCATTCAAAACAAGATCATTTGGCGCTTATCCATGCTGACTCTCTCAAGAGCATCCACACCAAACCCACCTACCACCACCACCGCACTCCCTAGTGTCGCTACAACCCCACCCCATCCCACCCCCCCACGACCCAGCACCCCACTCCCCAGTGCTGCTACAATGCTTCCCCATTCCCCCACACCCCCCCCTCAAAGTGTCACCTTTTCACGACAGCCTGGAAAGTAAAGGTGAAAGCTTTGAGTTGGACGGCAGATGATTCCAGTGTGACCTTTCTCTGAAATGGTCACAATGTCAGTGAATGTTGGAGTGTTTTTGGAATGATGCAGAAAGGTGTTGGGGTGATTTTGGGGTGATTTTGGGGCGATGTTGGGGTGCTTTTGGGGCGTGTTGGGGCGTGTTGGGGCGATGAGGTGATGGGATGATATTGGGGCCATGTTGGGATGATTTTGGGATGATATTAGTGTGATGGGATGATATTGGGTTGATGGGGCAATTTTGGGATGATGTTGGAGCAGTGTTAGGGTGATGAGGTAATGGGATGTTATTGAGGTGATGTTGGGGTGATTTTGGGATAATGTTGGGGTGATGGGATGACGCAATTTTGGGATGATTTTGCGACGACGTTGCAGCAATTTTTGGATGATGATGGGATGATTAGATTAGATTACTTAGATTAGATTACTTACAGTGTGGAAACAGGCCCTTCGGCCCAACAAGTCCACACCGACCTACGAAAGCCTAACCCACCCAGACCCATTCTCCTACATTTACCCCTTCACCTAACACTACGGGCAATTTAGCATGGCCAATTCACCTAACCTGCACATTTGTTTTTGGACTGTGGGGGAAACCGGAGCACCCGGAGGAAACCCACGCAGACACGGGGAGAATGTGCAAACTCCACACAGAGAGTTGCCTGAGGCGGGAATTGAACCCAGGTCTCTGGCGCTGTGAGGCAGCAGTGCTAACCACTGTGCCACCCACTATGTTGGGATGATGTTGGGACAACGTCGGAGCGATGGGGCAAATCCAGTTGAAAGAAGGGAGTCTTGTTATTAGCCATTGAATCTGAAATGCCCAGTGACGCATCTGATTTTCTTTCCCTTATTTGCTTTTTAGCTAAAGCTTTAGCTGAGTTCCGGAAGCAGGAGGAGAAGTCAAACAGTCCCCAGGGCACAGGACTCTCTGAGGAAACTGCGTCTCAGTCAGAACTGCAGCAAAATGGACTCACTTTCAATTTAGGACATCACAAAGAGACAATCAATCCACACTCAGGATATTATGAAGAATCAGCCAACACAAATTCAGGCCAAAATAACCAATGGGAAAGTACCAATCAGAGGCAGTGATGTGGAGGTGCTGGTGTAGCACGGGGCTGGTCAAGGCCTGAAGTCACATGACTCCAGGTTATAATCCAATGGGTCTATTTGAAATCACAAGCTTTCGGAGCACTGCCCCTTTATCAGGTGAAGTGTGATGAAGGAATAGTGCTCCGAAAGCTTGTGACTTCAAATAAATCTGTTGGACTATAACCTGGTGGCATGTGACTTCTGACCCAATCAGAGGTCAACAAGGGAAAGTGTCTCCAGTGGTCCCAGTAATCCAGGGTAAACAGTGCAGCATAAAGATCCCAAACTGGGATAATGGAAATCCGCCAGCCGCTTGGATTCACCACACGAGGTGGATGGGGCGAGTCCAGCTTCAACAACCACAATAACCTCATGGAGAGGTCAAAGGTTACACAGGTCTCAGCCTGAGCAAAGGGGATTGAGGAGAGTTAATAAACTGCCTCTGAGAATGGAACACACCAGGAGAACCATACTCCATTCATTCCCACTCTCTGACATCAACAAATTAATTGAATCACCAGGTGGGAGTCTCTGTTTGCAGACTGGGGTGATGGTGTGTCAACAAACTATCTCCATAACACAACCGATTGGAACGACACAGCCTGCTGTGATCTGAAATGATCCACTTCATTCCCTCACGGTCACCGATGGCTCAATATCATTAAAGCAGGAAGAAGAGGAGATCACTCCATCAGATCCAGATGGTCTTTGTTCACCATCATTAATAATTACTTTCAAATCTGTCACTTAGATCAAAAGGAATAGTCTGGCAATGGGGTCTCTGTATGATACTCTGTTGGTGAGATGGAGAGGGGGGAGGGGGGTGAAGAATTTTAAAGTAATAGACTGTCCACTCATGATGTTAGTTTCTGGTTCTAGAAAATTCCTTCCTTCAATGTTGACCGGGAGAGCCATTTGGTCCTCACTGTCACATGCTGAGCTCCCAGTTGAGCAATGGTCCACTACAGGGGACAGGGTCAATGCAGCACTGACCATCCTCCCCACCCCATCACTCACTGACGTTTTATCTCTGCAAGTCACTGTAGTGAGACTCTCCTTGGTCGTTAGCAGGTGGGGGGCCAGGTCTTGCCTGGTCACAACCCCAACTCCACCCCCCCCCAACACCCCTCCCTCCCCTAGCCATCCCCAATGGACCCCAAACAGTCTGTGCAAACTGCCCAGATTCAATTCAAATTAATTCACTAAACTTCATAAATTGACTAAAATGGAATTTGAGATAATCAGGAGATATTTCATTCGAGACTAACAGGAAGTGAGGAATGAACTGAATTAAAATTTGACTGAGCATTTCAAGAGAATGATCTTCATCAGAACTGGAAGAAATTAGATTGAAAGGTTTTTAAGTAAATACATGGATAGGAGAGAGGTAACTCAGTCACTAGGAAGATTTAAAATTAATAAGGAGGAGCTAATGGATACACAGAGGATATTGAGGCAAGTGAGAGTGGAAATTGTGGGCACTGGTCACAATCTTTCATTGTTCTCTGACTTGGGCGTGGTGTCAGAGAATTGCAAATGTTACACCCTTGTTCAAAAAGGTTATACGGATAATCCCAGCAATTACAGGCCAGTCAGTTTAACGCCAGTGGTGACAACCTTGTAGGAACACTTATGAGGGTTAGAATTAATAATCAGAAGGACAAATGTGGGCTATTTCCAAAGAGCCAGTATGGTTTTGATAAGTGAAAATAATGTCAAAGTGACTTGTTGGAATTATTTGAAGAGATAACAGGGAAGAGGCTAAATGAGGATGAGGCTATTAATGTAGCTGGAATTCCAAAAGATGTTTGATACAGTGGCACACAGCACCTTGAAAGGAAACTGATAGATCCTGGTATCAAAAGGTCAGTCACAATGTTGATACAACTGCGGCAGGGGGACAGGAATCAAGGAGTAATGGTTAATGGATATTTTTCAGGTTGGAGGAAGTTTTGTTGTGGAGAACTGTGAGCTGATGCATTGGTACAATGGAGACAGTGGAAAATAAAGGGTATGTTCTAAAGGGTGTGCAGGAGCAGAGACATCTGGGTGTATAGATACATAAAGGGTGACAGGACGGACAGGTTGAGAGAGCTGTTAATAATAAAGCATACAGTACTCTAGACTTCATTAGTTGGAGCACAGAGCGCAAGGGCAGAGATGTTATGATGAACTTATACAGGATACTCGTTAGACCTCAGCTGGAGCACTGTATATAGTTCTCAACAGCACACCTTTTAGGAAGGATGTGAATGCCTCAGAGAGAGTACAGATTATGTTTATGAGAATAGCTTTAAGGATGAGAAACTTCAGTCATAAGGAGAGATTGGAGAGGAGACGACTAAGTTGAGATTTCAGACAAGATTTGATAAACATGATGTCTGGACTGAAAATAGATGGGAAAAACTGTTTCAGAATGTAAAATTTAAAATGTTTTGCAGGTGAATGTTTCAGTTCTGAAATGCACAGTCTGGAAGTGCAGGTCCAAGGGAGGCTTTCAGGAGGGCATTGGTTGATGCTTGAATTAAAACCTGTGCGCAGAGTTACAGGTGGGAGATTGGCACCAAGTAAACTAGTCAAAGAACCAGTACTGACACAATGGGCAGAAGGGCCTCCTGGTGTCACATAACAATTCTGTGAGGACAGAATGAATGGGAAGATTTGTGATCGGGTGAAAAGGAGGACAGACTGAAGGACAAAGTGATGATGGTGCAAGGGGAAAGGAGATATTAATGGGACAAGAGACAGAAGGGTTGTCTAAGGCAAGTTTGAATTGTGGAGTAGAATCTTTATGGGTGGCCTCTGTGCAGGGACACTGGGGGGAGCGTTTATGGTCAGAAGTTGTGAAACTCAGGAATGAGTCTGTAAAGCTACAAATTTACAAATGAAAAGATAAGCAGAGGCCCCTCGAGTGTGTGGGGGGGAGGGGGGGGGGGGGGGTGTGGATGTGTGGATGTGTGTGTGTGTGTGTGTGGTTGTGTGTGGGTGTGGAAGGAAATGAACCAGGAAGTTGATTGTGATGCTGAAGGTGGAGATTCCAAACGGAGATGAACTGAATCAACAATTTACAATTTTTAAAAATTAGTATTTTCTTGGGTCATGAGCCTTACTGTTAAAGCTAGCTTTGATTTCCCTAATTTGTCATTTGAAAGGAGAGGTTGGAATCGATGACGACAGCTAACGTTCCAAACAGGAGACTGCACATGGCCCCTTTGCCCCCTCCAAGGAGAGAGGTCAGGCTTAGGGGGAGGGAGAGTACAGGTTTATACCCACCAATAATGGAATGGTCATCTACAAAAACCTTTCTGCTTTAAATCACTGGTTAGTGTAGACTTGGACTTTAACACATCAGACGTGTAGGTAAGGAGATACAGGTGACGGGGTGGGGGTAAATGACAGGGAGAGTTACGGAGAGGGACGGGGTGAGTGACGGGGAGGGGGGGTGAGTGACAGGGAGAGGGAGGATAAGTGACAGGGAGAGGGGGGGTGAGTGACAGGGAGAGGGGGGTGAGTGACAGGGAGAGGGAGGATAAGTGACAGGGAGAGGGGGAAGAGTGACAGGGAGGGGGGAAGAGTGACAGGGAGGGGGGAAGAGTGACAGGGAGGGGGGGGGATAAGTGACAGGGAGAGGGGGGTGAGTGACGGGGAGAGCGGTGTGAGTGACAGGGAGAGGGGGAGAGTGACATGGAAAGGGGGGAGAGTGACAGGGAAAGGGGGAGAGTGACAGGGAGGGGGAGAGTGACAGGGAGAGGGGGGAGAGTGACAGGGAGAGGGGGGAGAGTGACAGGGAGAGGGGGGAGAGTGACAGGGAGGGGGGGAGAGTGACAGGGAGGGGGGGAGAGTGACATGGAGGGGGAGAGTGACAGGGAGGGGGGGAGAGTGACAGGGAGGGGGGGAGAGTGACAGGGAGAGGGGGAGAGTGACATGGAGGGGAGAGTGACATGGAGGGGAGAGTGACAGGGAGAGGGGGGAGAGTGACATGGAGGGGGGAGAGTGACAGGGAGAGGGGGGAGAGTGACAGGGAGAGGGGGGAGAGTGACAGGGAGGGGAGAGTGACAGGGAAAGGGGGAGAGTGACATGGAGGAGGAGAGTGACAGGGAGGGGTGGAGAGTGACATGGAGGGGGAGAGTGACAGGGAGAGGGGGGAGAGTGACAGGGAGAGGGGGGAGAGTGACAGGGAGAGGGGGGAGAGTGACAGGGAGAGGGGAGAGAGTGACAGGGAGAGGGGAGAGAGTGACAGGGAGAGGGGGGAGAGTGACAGGGAGAGGGGGGAGAGTGATAGGGAGGGGAGAGTGACAGGGAAAGGGGGAGAGTGACATGGAGGGGGAGAGTGACAGGGAGGGGTGGAGAGTGACATGGAGGGGGAGAGTGACAGGGAGAGGGGGGAGAGTGACAGGGAGAGGGGGGAGAGTGACAGGGAGAGAGGGGAGAGTGACAGGGAGAGAGGGGAGAGTGACAGGGAGAGGGGGGAGAGTGACAGGGAGAAAGGGATAAGTGAAAGTGAGAGGGGGGAGAGTGACAGGGAGAGGGGGGAGAGTGACAGGGAGAGGGGGGAGAGTGACAGGGAGAGGGGGGAGAGTGACAGGGAGAGGGGGGAGAGTGACAGGGAGAAAGGGATAAGTGAAAGTGAGAGGTGGTGAGTGACAGGGAGAGGGGGGTGAGTGACGGAGAGGGGGGAGAGTGACAGGGAGAGGGGGGAGAGTGACAGGGAGAGGGGGGAGAGTGACAGGGAGAGGGGGGAGAGTGACAGGGAGAGGGGGGAGAGTGACAGGGAGAGGGGGGAGAGTGACAGGGAGGGGGGGAGAGTGACAGGGAGAGGGGGGAGAGTGACAGGGAGAGGGGGGAGAGTGACAGGGAGAGGGGGGAGAGTGACAGGGAGGGGGGGAGAGTGACAGGGAGAGGGGGGAGAGTGACAGGGAGAGGGGGGAGAGTGACAGGGAGAGGGGGGATAAGTGATGGGGAGAAAGGGATAAGTGAAAGTGAGAGGTGGTGAGTGACAGGGAGAGGGGGGGAGAGTGATGGAGAGGGGGGAGAGTGACGGAGAGGGGGGAGAGTGACAGGGAGAGGGGGGAGAGTGACAGGGAGAGGGGGGAGAGTGACAGGGAGAGGGGGGATAAGTGATGGGGAGAAAGGGATAAGTGAAAGTGAGAGGTGGTGAGTGACAGGGAGAGGGGGGGAGAGTGACAGGGAGAGGGGGGATAAGTGATGGGGAGAAAGGGATAAGTGAAAGTGAGAGGTGGTGAGTGACAGGGAGAGGGGGGGAGAGTGATGGAGAGGGGGGAGAGTGACGGAGAGGGGGGAGAGTGACGGAGAGGGGGGAGAGTGACAGGGAGAGGGGGGAGAGTGACAGGGAGAGGGGGGAGAGTGACAGGGAGAGGGGGGAGAGTGACAGGGAGAGGGGGGAGAGTGACAGGGAGAGGGGGGAGAGTGACAGGGAGAGGGGGGAGAGTGACAGGGAGAGGGGGGAGAGTGACAGGGAGAGGGGGGAGAGTGACAGGGAGAGGGGGGAGAGTGACAGGGAGAGGGGGGAGAGTGACAGGGAGAGGGGGGAGAGTGACAGGGAGAGGGGGGAGAGTGACAGGGAGAGGGGGGATAAGTGATGGGGAGAAAGGGATAAGTGAAAGTGAGAGGTGGTGAGTGACGGAGAGGGGGGGAGAGTGACGGAGAGGGGGGAGAGTGACGGAGAGGGGGGAGAGTGACAGGGAGAGGGGGGAGAGTGACAGGGAGAGGGGGGAGAGTGACAGGGAGAGGGGGGAGAGTGACAGGGAGAGGGGGGAGAGTGACAGGGAGAGGGGGGAGAGTGACAGGGAGAGGGGGGAGAGTGACAGGGAGAGGGGGGAGAGTGACAGGGAGAGGGGGGAGAGTGACAGGGAGGGGGGGAGAGTGACAGGGAGAGGGGGGAGAGTGACAGGGAGAGGGGAGAGAGTGACAGGGAGAGGGGGGATAAGTGATGGGGAGAAAGGGATAAGTGAAAGTGAGAGGTGGTGAGTGACGGAGAGGGGGGGAGAGTGACGGAGAGGGGGGAGAGTGACGGAGAGGGGGGAGAGTGACAGGGAGAGGGGGGAGAGTGACAGGGAGAGGGGGGAGAGTGACAGGGAGAGGGGGGAGAGTGACAGGGAGAGGGGGGAGAGTGACAGGGAGAGGGGGGAGAGTGACAGGGAGGGGGGGAGAGTGACAGGGAGAGGGGGGAGAGTGACAGGGAGAGGGGAGAGAGTGACAGGGAGAGGGGGGATAAGTGATGGGGAGAAAGGGATAAGTGAAAGTGAGAGGTGGTGAGTGACGGAGAGGGGTGGAGAGTGATGGAGAGGGGGGAGAGTGACAGGGAGAGGGGGGAGAGTGACAGGGAGAGGGGGGAGAGTGACAGGGAGAGGGGGGAGAGTGACAGGGAGAGGGGGGAGAGTGACAGGGAGAGGGGGGAGAGTGACAGGGAGAGGGGGGAGAGTGACAGGGAGAGGGGGGATAAGTGATGGGGAGAAAGGGATAAGTGAAAGTGAGAGGTGGTGAGTGACAGGGAGAGGGGGGGAGAGTGATGGAGAGGGGGGAGAGTGACGGAGAGGGGGGAGAGTGACAGGGAGAGGGGGGAGAGTGACAGGGAGAGGGGGGAGAGTGACAGGGAGAGGGGGGAGAGTGACAGGGAGAGGGGGGAGAGTGACAGGGAGAGGGGGGAGAGGGGGGAGAGTGACAGGGAGAGGGGGGAGAGTGACAGGGAGAGGGGGGAGAGTGACAGGGAGAGGGGGGAGAGTGACAGGGAGAGGGGGGATAAGTGATGGGGAGAAAGGGATAAGTGAAAGTGAGAGGTGGTGAGTGACAGGGAGAGGGGGGAGAGTGACAGGGAGAGGGGGGAGAGTGACAGGGAGAGGGGGGATAAGTGATGGGGAGAAAGGGATAAGTGAAAGTGAGAGGTGGTGAGTGACAGGGAGAGGGGGGGAGAGTGATGGAGAGGGGGGAGAGTGACGGAGAGGGGGGAGAGTGACAGGGAGAGGGGGGAGAGTGACAGGGAGAGGGGGGATAAGTGATGGGGAGAAAGGGATAAGTGAAAGTGAGAGGTGGTGAGTGACAGGGAGAGGGGGGGAGAGTGATGGAGAGGGGGGAAGAGTGACGGAGAGGGGGGTGAGTGACACGGAGAGGGGGAAGAGTGACAGGGAGAGGGGGAAGAGTGACAGGGAGAGGGGGGAGAGTGACAGGGAGAGGGGGGAGAGTGACAGGGAGAGGGGGGAGAGTGACAGGGAGAGGGGGGAGAGTGACAGGGAGAGGGGGGAGAGTGACGGGGAGAAAGGGATAAGTGAAAGTGAGAGGTGGTGAGTGACAGGGAGAGGGGGGAGAGTGACGGAGAGGGGGGAGAGTGACAGTGAGAGGGGGGATAAGTGACAGGGAGAAAGGGATAAGTGAACGTGAGAGGTGGTGAGTGACAGGGAGAGGGGGGAGAGTGACAGGGAGAGGGGGGAGAGTGACGTGGGGGGGGGTGAATGACAGGGAGGGGGGTAATTGGCCTCAGTGGGGGCAGTGGTTAATTGGTCGGGGAATGATTTGAAAGAATCAGTGTGTTTGGGAGGAAGAGGTGACTGTGATAGTTGGTTTCTAGGGAGCAGGGTGGCAGTGGATACATGAGAGCTGGCAGCAGAGGAAGGTGAAGATTCTGCAGAGACACTGTCGAGTAAATTCCTCAGCTGCTTCTAAAAAATACTCGGGGTTCATTTAAATGAGAGCTGCCCCCACTCTACCGGGTTAGAGGTGAATGTTCAGGTTTGTATTTACTATTATCGGTTAGAGAAACACCTCTATCACATCACACACAGTAAACGTCCTTCTGTCAGTGGTAACTTTGGATACCTCACCCTGGTACAGAGTGGAAGGAGTGAGACCAGTCTGTTCCACTGGCCAAGCCAGTCACACAGCCAGTGTAGAGAGAGGTTCCTCCTTTCATGTTGGGCTGCACCAAGTGGGTAAGGCCCATACAGTGAGAGGAAAGTGAGCTGGACTTCACCTTCTGTCCTGGAAACAGTGAAGGGCAGTTTGTGGATGTCTTCAATCCCAGCTCTCACTTTCTGTCACCTTGAGAACAGCATGATAGAAAACTCGATGAAATGAGACTGCTGTCATGTGATGGGAATGCTCACGATGCATTGTCAGAAAGGGTCCAGCCTTGGCCATTACTGACTATCTGCTTCAGGTTTCATGTGTTTGGTCTCATGGAAGTTAGAAACATTGACAATTCAGTAAAGTCTTTATAACTGTTCATTACCAATGACCCAACACAAACTCTTTCAGCATTACTTATTTGAATTCCTACTTTTACTGAGTCTTGAGTTTATTAAATTTTTTTCTTGGGATGTGGAGACTTTAGAAATGCTTTATTGATTGCTGTTCCCGGTTGATGAGGTGGTTGTGAACGCGCCTCATGTACTGCTGTCTTTGGGCTGATGGTAGATTTTCTCTTCAAAATGGCCATCCCTCTAACATAAATGTGATCTGCCAATTTATCAGCAAAGCCCTGCTTGAGGTGACCCTGTCAATGGAAATAACACTCAAATCTGACAAAGACATCAGCTCCTGTTCAAGCACTGAAACAGATGCATATGCAATGTTCCGAAATCTGAAATGCCTTTTCTCTTTTACACAGAGTAATAACCCACAGTCAGCAATGGGATACTGAGTAGTGAAGCTACTTTTGGTGATGTTGGTTAAGGGGATCCCTGCTATCAGCCTTTCCCTACAATTCCATAATTCCTGCCAGAAAACACAAGGGAATTGAATAAATACATGAAGGGGGGAGAATATGTCGAGCAATGGGTTAACAGCAGAACAATAGGTCACACAATAACTGACAGGGCCTGCTTTGTGCTGAACGATTCTATGATTCATGCTCAACAGTAATTGTCTTTCTCAAACAATAAAGACAGCAACAACCCAGTGTCAAATTTGAAACTTGGGACAAAGCACCAACTGTGTCTAAGAGCCAAAGGATGTTTCCCCTGGCAGCAGAGTCGAGAACTATGGGTCCCAATTTTCGGATACAGGGTAGAGAGTCAGAGAATCATACAGCTCAGAAACAGACCCTTCAGTTTAACCAGTCCATGCTGACCATAATCTCAAACTAAACCAGTCCCATCTGCCTGCACTTGGCCAATATCCCTATCCCCACCCCCCCTAAGCTTTCTTATTCATGAATTTATAGAATAGAATTCATATAGTGTGGAAACAGGCCCTTTGGCCCAACAAGTCCACACTGATACTCCGAAGAATTACCCACCCAGACCCATTCCCCTCCCCTATTATCCTAAATTTACCCCTGACTAATGCACCTAAACTACACATCCCTGAACACTACGGGCAATTTAGCATGGCCAATTCACCTGACCTGCACATCTTTGGATTGTGGGAGGAAACTGGAGCACCCAGAGGAAACCCGCGCAGACGCGGGGAGAAGGTGCAAACTCCACACAGACAGGCACCCAAGGCTGGAATCAAACCCGGGTCCCTGGTGCTGTGAGGCACAATGCTAACCACTGAGGCACTGTGCCACCCACAGTGGCCCATATCCAAATGTCTTTTAAACATAGTACCTGTACCTGCATCCATTGCTTCCTCTGGCTGTTCATTCCACACGGTAAAAACAATGACTGCAGATGCTGGAGACCAGAGTCTAGATTAGAGTGGTGCTGGAAAAGCGCAACAGCACCTCAGGCAGCATTCGAGAAGCAACAAAATCAACTTTTTGGGCAAAAGCCCTTCATCAGGAATACAAGCCATGTATTCCTGATGAAGGGCTTTTGTCCGAAACGTCGATTTCTCCTGCTCCTCGGATGCTGCCTGAGGTGCTGTTGTGCTTTTCCAGCACCACTCTAATCTAGACTCTGTTCATTCTACACATCAACCACCCTCTGTTTAAAACATTGCCCCTCATATCTTTATTAATATTTTCTCCTCTCACCTTAAAAATATGATCCCTGGTCTTGAAATTCCCCATCCTAGGGAAAAGACAGCTGCTATCACCTTATCCATATCCTCTGATTATCATATAAATCTTTATAAGGTCACCCCTCAACCTCCTACGCTGCAGTGAGAAAAGTCCCAGCCTATCCAGCCTCCTTTAACTCAAACCCTCCATTTCTGACAACATCCTGAACCAATCTCTTATGAAACCCTCTTCAGCTTAATAATATGCTCCCTCTAACAGGGCGACCAGAACTGGATGCAATACTCCAGAAGTGGCCTCACCAGTCCTGTACAACCTTAACTTCTATACACAAATGCCTGAAGGAACACTTGCTAATGCCTTCTTAATCACCTTAACAATATGATTCAAACTTCAAAGAATTATGTACCTGAACCCCTAGGTCTCTCTGTTCTACAAAGCTACAACGTGAACCAAGGCCCTAGTTTTAATTGTTTAGGTCCTGCCCTTGTTTGTTTTACCAAAATGGTGTATCACTCATTTATCCAAATTACACTCCATCTGCCACTCCTCTGCCCACTGCCACAATTGATTAAGGCCATGATGTGCAGGAGCCGGTGTTGGACTGGGGTGGACAAGGTTAAAAATCCCACAACACCAGGTTATAGTCCAACAGGTTTAATTGGAAGCATTAGCTTTCAGAGCGCTACACCTTGGTCAGGTAGCTACCACATGTTCCATATACCTGAGTAAGGAGCAGTGCACTGAAAGCTAGTGCTTCCAAATAAACCTGTTGGACTATTACCTGGTGTTGTGTGATTTGTAACTTTGTCCAATTGATTAAGATCATTTAGGACTGAGATAAGAAAACATTTCTTCATTCAGAAGGTGGTCAAACTGTGAAATCTGAAACCACAGAAGGCTGTGAGTACATTCAAGAGATTGATACATTTTTAGGTATTAAAGGCATCAAGGGCTATGTGACATTGAGATAGAGGATCTGTCATAATCACATGGATTGGCAGAATATGCTCAAAGGGCTAAATGGCCTACTCCTGCTCCTCGTTTCTGACATAATGGATTTTGACATTAGTTAAAAAGTTGGTTTCCAATATAGGAAAATTCCAGGCACATGTACCACAACAGGCACTGGGTGACCAATACAGGAGCCAAGAGATTTCAGGATCATTCTGAAACTTTCAGAGTGTTTTATTGACTAAATCCTTTAGACAAAAGGTTCCAATTAATTTTACACAATTTTAAAACTTTCTCATCTGGGTTTTATTGAGCTGAGGTAAACCTCGACTAAAATCCCTTTTCACTTCCTAGATCACGTGTGCCTGGAGATGACTCGACCTTGTACAATTTTCAGGTTCTGAAATGTTACCTTTTCTCTAAAATGTAAGCAGGTGAAAATGAGCAGACATGAGCACAATGTGACTGACCTTCAAACAGAGTTTCAAGATCATGAATTCTTCCCCCACAGATTAACAGGTTTGTGGAACAGACTTGGTGAAAGTAGTTAAAGGTGAATGAATTAACTCAATTAACTCAAAGCTCCACAAATATTTTGGATTCAATATTAGAAAGAGAAACTAATGATCAAATACCCAGTGATGTGGAGTTTGTGCTGTGCAGGGAGCAGAGCATTCGGGGAATCTGGTTGAGGGTTCAGCATTTCAGGCAGGTCGATTCCAGTCCCAGAGATTCAGACTGGGCCTGTCATTTCCAGCAGGTCATCAGGTTCTGTCTTGATAATTAACTTTCTGAAAGAGAAACTTTGAGGCAAAGCCACCAGAGATTTTCAATTCCAGAACAGAATAAACAAATTACATTTTTGGCATTGATTGCTAGAACTGAGCTGTCCCGAACACAAATCAAACAGAACAATTCCAAGTAACATTGTTCATTTATAAACGGAGTCAGGAATTAGGATATCAGAGAGATCCTATTAAACAGACAGAATGTATAGGTTCAAAGGGGTTAGACTGGGTGGGATATTAAAGGGAACGGGGAGTGAGGGGGTGAGTGGGATTAGACTGGGTGGGATATTAAAGGGAGCGGGGAGTGAGGGGGGAGAGTGGGATTAGGCTGGGTGAGACATTAAATGGTGTGGGGAGTGAGGGGGAGAGTGGGATTAGACTGGGTGGGATATTAAAGGCAGTGGGGAATTAGGTGGAGAGTGAGATTTGGCTGGGTGGGATATTAAAGGGAGTGGGGAGTGAAGGTGGAGAGTGGGATTAGATTGGGTGGTATATTAAAGGAAGTGGGGAATGAGCGGGGAGAGTGGGGTTAGGCTGGGTGGGATATTAAAGGGAGTGGGGAGTGAGGGGGTGAGAGTGGGATTAGACTGAGTGGGATATAAAAGTTAATGGGGAGTGAGGGGGCGAGTGGAATTCGACTGGGGAGGATATTAAAGGGAGCGGGGAGTGAGGGGGCGAGTGGGATTAGGTTGGGTGGGATATTAAAGGGAGCGGGGAGTGAGGGAGAGAGTGGGATTAGTCTGGCTGCCTTATCAAAGGGAGTGGGAAGTGAAGGGGTGGTGAGTGGGATTAGACTGGGTGGGATATTAAAGGGAGCGGGATGTGAAGGGGGGAGAGTGGGATTAGACTGGGTGGGATATTAAAGGTGAAAGTGAGGATTGCAGATGCTAGAGATTAGAGTTGAGTGTGTGTTCTGGAAAAGCACAGCAGGTCAGGCAGCATCGTGGAGCAGGAAAATCATCGTTTCGGGCCCCACCCCTTCATCAGGAATGAGGCTGGGAGCCTTGGGGGTCGAGTGATAAATGGAAGGTGGCTGGGACTGGGGAGAAGATAGCTGAGAGTGCAATAGGTGGATGGAGGTGGGGATAAAGGTGATAGGTCGGAGAGGAGGATGGAAAGGATAGGTGGGAAAGAAGATTGGCAGGTAGGACAGGTCAAGAGGATGGTGCTGAGCTGGAATGTTGGAACTGGGGTAAGGTGGGGGAAGGGGAAATGAGGAAACTGGTGAAGTCCACATTGATGCCCTGGGGTTGAAGTGTTCAAAGGCGGAAGATGAGGCGTTCTTCCTCCAGGCGTCGGGTGGTGAGGGAACTGCGCTGGAGGAGGCCCAGGACCTCCATGTCCTCGGCAGAGTGGGAGGGGAATTGAACTGTTAGGCCATGGGGCGGTGGGGTTGATTGGTGCGAGTGTCCCAGAGATGTTCCCTAAAGCGCTCTGCTAGGAGGCATCCAGTCTCCACAATGTAGAGGAGACCGCATCGGGAGCAACGGATACAATAAATGACAAGTGTGGAAGTGCAGGTGAAACTTTGATGTGGAAGGCTCCTTTGGGGCCTTGGATAGAGGTGAGGGGGAAGGTGTGGGCATAGGTTTTGCAATTCCTGCTGGGAGGGGAGGGTTGGTGGGGGCTGTGGATCCGATGAGGTAATCGGGGAGAGAACAGTCTTTATGGAAAGTGGATTGGGGTGGTGAGGGAAATATATATCTGATGCTGGGGTCCATTTGTAGGAGGCAGAAATCGTGGAGGATGATGTGATGTATACAGAGGTTGGTGGGGTGCAAGGTGAGGACTAGGGGTGTTCTGTCCTTGTTGCAGTTGGAGGAGTGGGGTTCAAGGGCAGAGGTGTGCAAAGTGGATAAGATGCGTTGGAGGGCATCATCGACCATGTGGGAGGGGAAATTGTGGTCTTTAAAGAAGGAGGCCATCTGGTGTGTTCTGTGGTGGAACTGGTCCTCCTGGGAGCAGATACAGTAGAGGCAGAGGAATTGGGAATACGGGATGGCATTTTTGCAGGAGGCAGGGTGGGAGGTGATGTAATCCAGGTAGCTGTGGGAGTTGGTGTTTGTAGAAAATGTCAGTCACCGTTGATGGAAATGGAGAGTTCCAGGAAGGGGAGAGAGGTGTCAGAGATAGTCCAGGTGAATTTAAGGTCAGGGTGGAAGTTGATGACCTGTTCAACTTCCTCGTGGGAGCACGAGGTGGCGCCGATGCAGTCATCAAAGTGGCGGAGGAAGAGGTGGGGAGTGGTGCCGATGTAACTACGGAAGATGGACTGTTCCACGTAGCCAACAAAAAGACAGGCAAAGCTGGGGACCATGCCTAACCCTTTTCATCTGGAGGAAGTGAGAGGATTTGAAGGAGACATTATTGAGGGTGAGCACCAGTTCAGCCAAACGAGTGAGAGTGTCGGTGGGAGGGTATTGTTGGGGACGTCGGGAGAGGAAGAAATGGAGGGCTTGGAGGCCCTGGTCATGGCGGATGGAGGTGTAGAGGGACAGAATGTCCATGGTGAAGCTGAGGCGATGGGGGCCAGGAAACAGAAGTTTTGGAGTTGGTGGAGGGCGTCGGTTGTGTCCTGAAGGGAACTCCTGGATCGGGGGCATAGGACAGTATCAAGGTAGGTGGAGATGAGTTCGGTGGAGCAGGAGCAGGCTGAGTTGATGGGTCAGCCAGGGTGGTCAGGCTTGTGGATCTTGGGTAGGAGGTAGAACTGGGCGTTGTGGGGTTCCTGAACAATGAGGTTGGAAGCTGTGGATGGGAGATCCCCTGAGGTGATGAGGTTGTGAATGGTTTGGGAGATGGTGGTTTGGTGATGAGAGGTGGGGTCATGGTTGAGGGGGCAGTAGGAGGAGGTGTGCTCGAGTTCGCGTCTGGCTTCAGCAGTGTAGAGGTCAGTGCGCCAAACTACCACTGCACTTCCTTTATCTGCTGGCTTAATGGTGAGGTTGGGATTGGAACAGAGGGAGTGGAGGGCTGCGCGTTGTGAGGGTGAGAGGTTGGAGTGAGGGAAGGGGGTAGTCAGATTGAACCGGTTAATGTCTCGGCGGCAGAGGGAAATAAAGAGGTCGAGAGCTGGTAATAGGCCAGCATGGGGTGTCCAGGTGGATGGAGTGTGTTGGAGGTGAGTGAAGGGGTCTTCGGAAGGTGGGCGGGAATCTTGATGGAAAATGTAAACTCGAGGCGACGGAAGAAGTGTTCGACGTCACAACACGCGTTGAATTTGTTGATCTGGGAGCGGAGGGGGATGAAGGTAAGGCCTTTGATGAGGACTGATTGTTGGCCCTCAGTGAGGGGCAGGTCAGGGGGGATGGTGAAAACACGGCAGGGCTGGGAGCTAGGACCTGGAGTGGGGCTGGAGCAGGGAGTGGGGGCAGAGACTTTTACTGGAGTAGGTGTGGCATTGGGGAACAGGAGGTGGCATCAGTTACAGAAGGGTGTGGGGCATGAGGGGGAAAATGGGATTAGATGGAGTGGGGAGTGAGGGGGAGAGTGGGATTAAGCTGGTTGGGATATTAAAGGGAACGGGGAGTGAGGGGGTGAGAGGGATTAGACTGGGTGGGATATTAAAGGGAGCGGGGAGTGAGGGGGATTAGTCTGGGTAGGATATTAAAAGGAGTGGGGAGTGAGGTGGAGAGTGGGATTAGACTGGGTGGGATATTAAAGGGAGTGGGGAGTGAGGGGGAGAGTGGGATTAGACTGGGTGGGATATTAAAGGGTGTGGGGAGTGAGGGGAGAGAGTGGGATTAGACTGGGTGGGATATTAAAGGGTGTGGGGAGTGAGGGGGAGAGTGGGATTAGACTGGGTGGGATATTAAAGGGTGTGGGGAGTGAGGGGGAGAGTGGGATTAGACTGGGTGGGATATTAAAGGGTGTGGGGAGTGAGGGGAGAGAGTGGGATTAGACTGGGTGGGATATTAAAGGGTGTGGGGAGTGAGGGGGAGAGTGGGATTAGACTGGGTGGGATATTAAAGGGTGTGGGGAGTGAGGGGGAGAGTGGGATTAGACGAGGTGGGATATTAAAGGGAGTGGGGAGTGAGGGGGAGAGTGGGATTAGACTGGGTGGGATATTAAAAGGAGTGGGGAGTGAGGGGGGAGTGTGGGATTAGGCTGGGTGAGACATTAAATGGAGCGGGGAGTGAGGGGGAGAGTGGGATTAGACTGGGTGGGATATTAAAGGGTGTGGGGAGTGAGGGGAGAGAGTAAGATTAGACTGGGTGGGATATTAAAGGGAGTGGGGAGTGAGGGGGAGAGTGGGATTAGACTGGGTGGGATATTAAAAGGAGTGGGGAGTGAGGGGGCAGTGTGGGATTAGGCTGGGTGAGACATTAAATGGAGCGGGGAGTGAGGGGGAGAGTGGGATTAGACTGGATGGGATATTAAAGGGAGTGGGGAATGAGGGGGGAGAGTGGGATTAGACTAGGTGGGATATTAAAGGGAACGGGGAGTGAGGGGGCGAGTGGGATTAGACTGGGTGGGATATTAAAGGGAGCGGGGAGTGAGGGGGTGAGTGGGATTAGACTGGGTGGGATATTAAAAGGAGTGGGGAGTGAGGGGGGAGTGTGGGATTAGGCTGGGTGAGACATTAAATGGAGCGGGGAGTGAGGGGGAGAGTGGGATTAGACTGGATGGGATATTAAAGGGAGTGGGGAGTGAGGGGGGAGAGTGGGATTAGACTGGGTGGGATATTAAAGGGAGCGGGGAGTGAGGGGGGAGAGTGGGATTAGGCTGGGTGAGACATTAAAGGGAGTGGGGAGTGAGGGGGAGAGTGGGATTAGACTAGGTGGGATATTAAAGGGTGTGGGGAGTGAGGGGAGAGAGTGGGATTAGACTGGGTGGGATATTAAAGGATGTGGGGAGTGAGGGGGAGAGTGGGATTAGACTGGGTGGGATATTAAAGGGTGTGGGGAGTGAGGGGAGAGAGTGGGATTAGACTGGGTGGGATATCAAAGGGAGTGGGAAGTGAGGGGGAGAGTGGGATTAGACTGGGTGGGATATTAAAGGCAGTGGGGAGAGAAGGGGTGAGTGGGATTAGACTGGGTGGGATATTAAAGGGAGCGGGGAGTGAGGGAGGAGACTGGGATTAGACTGGGTGGGATATTAAAGGGAGCGGGGAGTGAGGGGGTGAGTGGGATTAGACTGGGTGGGATATTAAAGGGAGCGGGGAGTGAGGGGGGAGAGTGGGATTAGGCTGGGTGAGACATTAAATGGTGTGGGGAGTGAGGGGGAGAGTGGGATTAGACTGGGTGGGATATTAAAGGATGTGGGGAGTGAGGGGGAGAGTGGGATTAGACTGGGTGGGATATTAAAGGGTGTGGGGAGTGAGGGGGAGAGTGGGATTAGACTGGGTAGGATATTAAAGGGTGTGGGGAGTGAGGGGAGAGAGTGGGATTAGACTGGGTGGGATATCAAAGGGAGTGGGAAGTGAGGGGGAGAGTGGGATTAGACGAGGTGGGATATTAAAGTGAGTGGGGAGTGAGGGGGAGAGTGGGATTAGACTGGGTGGGATATTAAAAGGAGTGGGGAGTGTGGGATTAGGCTGGGTGAGACATTAAATGGAGCGGGGAGTGAGGGGGAGAGTGGGATTAGACTGGATGGGATATTAAAGGGAGTGGGGAGTGAGGGAGGAGAGTGGGATTAGACTGGGTGGGATATTAAAGGGAGCGGGGAGTGAGGGGGTGAGTGGGATTAGACTGGGTGGGATATTAAAGGGAGCGGGGAGTGAGGGGGGAGAGTGGGATTAGGCTGGGTGAGACATTAAATGGTGTGGGGAGTGAGGGGGAGAGTTGGATTAGACTGGGTGGGATATTAAAGGCAGTGGGGAATGAGGTGGAGAATGAGATTAGACTGGGTGGGATATTAAAGGGAGTGGGGAGTGAGGGGGAGAGTGGGATTAGACTGGGTGGGATATTAAAAGGAGGGGGGAGAGAAGGGGTGAGTGGGATTAGACTGGGTGGGATATTAAAGTGAGTGGGGAGTGAGGGGGAGAGTGGGATTAGACTGGGTGGGATATTAAAGTGAGTGGGAGAGTGGGATTAGACTGGGTTGGATATTAAAGGCAGTGGGGAATGAGGTGGAGAATGAGATTAGACTGGGTGGGATATTAAAGGGTGTGGGGAGTGAGGGGAGAGAGTGGGATGAGACTGGGTGGGATTTTAAAGGGTGTGGGGAGAGAGTAGGATGAGACTGGGTGGGATTTTAAAGGGTGTGGGGAGAGAGTGGGATGAGACTGGGTGGGATTTTAAAGGGTGTGGGGAGAGAGTGGGATGAGACTGGGTGGGATATTAAAGGGAGTGGGGAGTTTGCAGAAATTTGGGAATATTGCCGAGTTTGGAGCCAGTGAGCTGGTCTGAGCCAGTATTGTCCGGGTTTAAACCCCAGTTAGTCATTAATGCAGGAATTTATAAACATAACTGGTGTCAGTGACGGCCCAGAGAGCCCGTTCTCTATAAAAAACCGGAGCAGCAGCCACTCCAGCTCCACAGACAGACCCTTCAGCCCCAGGGACAGAGACAGAGACAGGGTGATGGCCACTCGGTGGGGAATCTGTGGAGCAGGCAAGATCAGCCATGACTTCATGGTGGCGCTGAAAACCCTTCCTGCATCAGAACATCAGGTACAAGAGGAGGAAGAGGAGGAGATGGAGAGAGAGGGGAGGAGAGGGTGGGGTGGGATGGGGGAGAGAGCAGGAGGGAGAGAGAGAGAGGGCAGGAGAGCGCGGGCAGGAGAGAGAGAGAAAAGGGAAGGAGGAGAGAGAGTTAGAGAGAGGAAGATGGTGAGAGGGAGAGGGAGGGAGAGGGAGGGAGGGAGATGGAGGGAGGGAGATGGAGGGAGGGAGATGGAGGGAGGGAGATGGAGGGAGGGAGATGGAGGGAGGGAGATGGAGGGAGGGGGAGACAGGGAGATGGAGGGAGGGGGAGAGGGAGATGGAGGGAGGGGGAGAGGGAGATGGAGGGAGGGGGAGAGGGAGATGGAGATGGAAATTGTGAAAGTGGAGAGAGGAGAGGGAGAAAGAGAGGGAAGAGATAATGAGAGGAAATAGTGAAAGGAGAGAGGGGAATGGAAAGACATTGATAGCAAAAGGGAGATAGAGGGGAGATAGTGAAGGAGAGAGGGATTGTGTAAATGGATGAGTGATATTTTTCGAGGGAAATAGAGAGAGGGAGTGAGAGAGGTGAAAAGATAGAGAAGAATAGAGAGAGAGACGGATTGGGAAAGAGAAGGATAAAAAACACAGAGGGCGAGAGCCAAGCAGGAGGAGAGATGAAGGGATGAGGGATAGAGAGGGGATTAGACGCAGAGATTTGAAGGGCTGATAGAGGGAGTGAGTGTGGTGGGAGGAGAGAGAGGGGAGACAGGGAAGGAGAAAATGAATGTGTGAGGGTGAAGGGTAAAGCAAGAGAGGGGGTAAAAGGGAGAGGTTAAGGAGGAGAGAGAGACAGGAGGGAGGGAGGGATGGGAGATTCGGGGGTGGACTGAATGCTGGAGGGAGTGAGTTGGGGGGCAGTGGGGAGTGTCTGGGGGGTGGGGTGGGGTTGTGTGTGGAGATTGAGGGTGAGGGGAGTGGGTTCAGTAGCTGCTGTAACCCCAGCCTACCCCCTCCCTCCGCCTCCCAGCCTCACTCTCTCTTTCTCTGTGTGTGTGTCTCTCTCTCTCTCTCTGTCTGTCTGTGTTTCTCAGGCGGTGGCTGTTGCCTCCCGGGATTCCTCCCGGGCCCGGGAATTCTCGGAGCGACATGAAATCCCCAAGTCATATGGTTCATACAGAGAGCTGGCGGCTGATCCTGATGTTGGTGAGATTCCTGGGATTGGGGCTGCTCCAAGGCACGGGGAGGGAGAGGGCAGGAATCTCGGGATGTGTCCTCCTCTGGTAGCTGGTGACATTTACTTCCAATAAACACCATCCCAACAGGCAGCAACTAACTAACATCATCCTACATGCAGCAGCTAACTAACAACTAACTAACATCATCCCAACAGGCAGCAGCTAACTAACAAACTAACTAACATAATCCCTACAGGCTGGAAATGTGTTGCTGGAAAAGCGCAGCAGGTCAGGCAGCATCCAGGGAACAGGAGAATCGACATTTCGGGCATAAGCCCTTCTTCAGGAATGAGGAAAGTTTGTCCAGCAGGCTAAGATAAAAGGTAGGGAGGAGGGACTTGGGGGAGGGGCGTCGGAAATGTGATAGGTGGAAAGAGGTCAAGGTGAGGGTGAAAGGTCAGACTGGGGTGGGGGCGGAGAGGTCAGGAAGAAGATTGCAGGTTAGGAAGGCGGTGCTGAATTCGATGGATTTGACTGAGACAGGGTGGGGGGAGGGGAAATGAGGAAACTGGTGAAATCCGAGTTCATTCCTTGTGGTTGGAGGGTTCCTAGGCGGAAGATGAGGCGTTCTTCCTCCAACCGTCGTTTTGTTGTGGTCTGACGATGGAGGAGTCCAAAGACCTGCATATCCTTGGTGGAGTGGGAGGGGGAATTGAAATGTTGAGCTACAGGGTGGTTGGGTTGGTTGGTCCGGGTGTCCCAGAGGTGTTCTCTGAAACGCTCCGCAAGTAGCCGGCCTGTCTCCCCCATATAGAGGAGGCCACATCGGGTGCAGAGGATGCAATAGATGATGTGTGTGGAGGTGCAGGTGAATCTGTGGCGGATATGGAAGTTTCCTTTGGGGCCTTGGAAATCCCTACAGGCAGCAGCTAACTAATAACTAACTAACATCATCCCAACAGGCAGCAGCTAACTAACAAACTAACTAACATCATCCCTACAGGCAGCAGCTAACTAACAACTAACTAACTAACAGCATCCCTACAGGCAGCAGCTAACTATCAAACTAACATCATCCCAACAGGCAGCAGCTAACTAACAAACTAACTAACATCATCCCAACAGGCAGCAGCTAACTAACAAAATGCCAATTGTTGTAAAAACCCAGCTGTCCTTACCTGGTCTGACCTACATGTAACTCCAGAACCACAGCAATGTGACTGACTCTTAACAAATCCCACAAACAAAATAAGTGTGTGAAAATAATCGTGTGACAGTAACAGCAAAGCTCTCCATTTGACTGGAACAGTGAGAGTGAGAGTAAAAATGCGTGCGACACTAACTGTATTTATCACTTGGTTGTCAGACATTGTTTATGTGGGAATCATTAACCCAGAGCACCTGAAGGTGGCTTTGCTCATGTTGGCGGCTGGAAGGAATGTTCTCTGTGAGAAACCCTTGGCCATGAACCTGCATGAAGTCCAACAGCTGGTCAGTGCAGCCAGAGACAAGAAACTTTTTCTCATGGAGGTGAGTTCAGGCCCTGTATCTCACTCCTGTTCCTCAAACGTATCACTCGAGAGAACACACAGATCAAATGAGATGAATAAAATAAAACCTCAGGGACCCAGCGTCAGTTTCCAATGCACTGAACTGATAAACATAGGTAAAGCTCCCTCTATACTGTCCCCATCAAACAGTCCCAGGACAGGGACAGCACGGGGTTAGATGCAGAGTAAAGCTCTCTCTGCACTGTCCCAATCAAACACTCTCAGGACAGGGACAGCACGGGGTTAGATGCAGAGTAAAGCTCTCTCTACACTTTCCCCCATCAAACACTCTCAGGACAGGGACAGCACATGGTTAGATAGAGTAAAACTCTCTCTACACTTTCCCCCATCAAACACTCTCAGGACAGGGACAGCACAGGGTTAGATAGAGTAAAACTCTCTCTACACTTTCCCCCATCAAACACTCTCAGGACAGGGATAGCATAGGGTTAGATTTAGAGTAAAACTCTCTCTACACTTTCCCCCATCAAACACTCTCAGGACAGGGATAGCATAGGGTTAGATTTAGAGTAAAACTCAAAGGACACAAGAACATGTAAATACACGAATGTATCCTTTAACCCTACTCCATCTTAAGATAATTATGGCTGATCTTGGACTTTACAAATGCTCTGCGCCCTCCCTGTATCCCATGATTCCCTGAGAGATTAAACCCATGCTTTGTGTGTGAAGGCTGCTGGTGATAATCCCCGATCAGTCAGATCCTGAGTGAATTCTGGTTTGACAAATCATATCTTTAATTTTTTTATAATTGGTTGGCATTCAGTTAGTCAGCAAAATGTTCAAACAAGGCTGCAAATGTTCTTTAACAATAAAAAGGTTTATTCCACAAAACACTAAGCAAATTCAGCTATATACATAGAACATTACAGTGCAGTACAGGCCCTTCGGCCCTCGATGCTGCACCAACCGGTGGAACCAATCTGAAACCTATCTATCCTACACTATTCCATTTTCATCCATATGTTTATCCAATGATCATTCAAATGCCCTTAAAGTTGGCGAGTTTACTACTGTTGCAAACAGGGCATTCCACACCACTACTACTCTCTGCAACCTCCTCCTTAGCTTCCCAAAGAACCCCATGTTAAATTCTATCCGGCCCAGGGGACTTACCTATTTTCACACTTTCCAGAATTACTAACACCTCCTCCTTGTGAACCTCAAACCTCTCTAGGCTAGTAGCCTATATCTCCGTATTCTCCTCGATAACATTGCCTTTTTCCAGTGTGAATACTGACGAAAAATATTTATTTAGCGTCTCTCCTATCTGCTCTAACTCTACGCACAACTTCCGCTACTATCATTGATTGGCCCTAATCTTTCTCTAGTCATTCTTTTATTTCTGATAATCCTATAGAAAGCTTTAGGGTTTTCCTTGATCCTATCCACCAGTGACTTCTCAAGTCCACTCCTTGATCTTCTTAGCTCTCTCTTTAGGTCTTTTCTGGCTAACTTGTAACTCTCAAATGCCCTAACAGAGCCTTCATGTCTCATCCTAACATACGCCTGTTTCATCCTGTTTCCCAACACCATTCATTATAGAGAATCAACCCAGAGTATTATCACTTCCATCTCAGTTTTTAAAAATCTTTATCTGACACTTTCCAGTTACATTACCTTGAACTGCTCAGATCATTTTTTAAAAAAAACTCCTTTCCAAGTCTCTGGCATGAACCTCTCACAACTGTGATGGCCTAAACTTTTAAAATTATAACGACTTCAAGATTTCTATCCCAACTTTCTTAGCTTGAAAGCTTTGTAAACTAGAAAACGCTTCTGTTGAAGTGAGTCATTTACCTGAACTGAGCTGATTCCCTTGCTAGCGGGAACTGTTTCACCTTCTGAACTGAACTCCAGATTTGTCTGAACTAAAACTTCAAACTGTTCTGATGTCAAAACCAAACTTATTTCTTTAACGTGTTTACTCTGCTTGTCATAAAATCAACAGCATTTTATGCATGAACACTTCCAGGAGTTCTCCCAGGCACTCCGTTGCAGTCTTTCATGGAACTGGATCTATTTAGGTCATTGTTCCAAATTTACTTTCTGATCTTTTCAAAAATAATCCTTCATAGAACTTTACATCCATATCCATCTGCCTCTATTTGGATATTCAAATTCCAAAAATAATATATTATACACACTTACCACACAAATATATTCAATAATAGAGCACCACAATTATCTTGGACAGAAAATTTTGAAAATACATTACATTTTAATCAAATGTTTCTCTGCACATCAGTGTTAAATGATTGACCCCTTGTCCTAGGTCCCCCAGCTAAGGAGAGACACTGTCTCAGTACCTTTTCTAGCCTGTTCAGAATCTTGAAACTCTTGCAATGAAGGCCACATACCACGTGCTTTCCCAATTGTTTGCTGTATATGCACACTAACCTTTTGTCTTTGTTGTTTTATTAATGTCAGATTTTTTGGAACATCATTTACAATTTTCATATTTTAAAAAAAATTTCTTAGTGAATACTCTCACACTTCCTCAAATTATATGCCATTTGCTATTTTGTTGACCACTTACTTAACCTGCCTATATTTTTTACAACCTGTTTTCCTCTCAACCTTGATCCCCAACCACCTCAGTATGTCAGCAAACATAGATATATTACTCTGCCGTTTCATCCGGGCTATTAATATGGATTATAAATAGCAGAGTCCTCAGCACCGATTGTTGCAGCACTCCACTAGCTGCAGCCTATCAACTTGAATGCCTTACTTATACCAGTTCCTGCACCTTAACCAATTCTATATCTGTGCTAATACATTAGCCCCAACTCCATGAGTTCTTATCATGTGTTTTAACTTTTGTATGTCACCATGTTGAATGCCTTGTAGCAATCCAAGCAGACTACATCAACTGGCTCCCCTTTATCAATCCTGCCAGTTACCTCCTAAGAACTCTAATATTAATGTTTTTAAAGCAAATTGCCTTATTCTAATTACTGTATACCATGTTTTACTCATTACAATAAGATTTTCTTAATAATGTGCAGTTTTTTTCCCAATGATTGACATGAGGATAGTTTTTTTCCTACCTTTCTTGAATATATTAAGTACCATGTTTTCATTGGTTTTTGTCAACATCCCTAATATTGTGAAATATTTGTGCATCTTGAAATCCTACATTGAGATAAATCATCCATTTTGATGGTGCTGCTTGAGTGGACAATACTGGAAACTGGGAGAATGCTTCACTATTGAAGGAGACTTGGGATCGGAGCGAAAAGAATGGATTATCTGGAACACTGATCTTTCAGCAGTATAACACTCCCTTACTACTGCACTGAAGGACCAGCCAAAACCAGCTAGATGGACACCCCAACTTCCAAAACAGCAAAAGCAGCTCACTAACACCTTGTTGAAAATTAGTGGTGTCACTTAGTTGCTGGCTGTACTAACAACAGCTGTTTTGGTTTAATTCATCCTTGAGATGTAAGAACAGTGGCAAGGCTTGCACTTACTGCCAGACCATAAACAAATTATGTCAGTGGGATCTGAATCTTCAATCCTGCTGATGGTTTTGGTTGTGCCAGTGTGGCTAATGGTAGTGAACAGTTTTAAGTATAGAATTCTACTGGGTTTATACGTAATTGTTTTGTATTCTTAGGGAGTGTGCTAATTTCAGGGGAGAATGTTGGTTCTTGGAAGGAGTAATGCCCAGAAGTGAGTTGATTGTGAGAATGTGCCAGGCATTAGGAGCAAGCTGACTTTTCGTTTTGTGTTTACAGGGTTTATGGACACGGTTTTTCCCAGTCTCTAAGGCAATCCGTGCTCTGCTAAAAGAGAACAGTGTGGGCGAGATTAAAATAGTTAAAGCAGAGTTTGGAACGCATATGATGGAAACTCCACGGCTGGTGGAGAAAGAGTTGGGTGGCGGAGTACTTCTGGACATTGGCTGTTACTGCTTGCAGTTTGTCTGCATGGCGTTCCATGGTGAAAAGCCAGAGTCAATTCATGCCACAGGATTCCTAACTGAGAAGGGCAAGTAGCAATTGTATTGGAGACAAGTGATACCCTCACCCCAGTTCAAAATGTTCCATCTCTACACCCACGAGCCACAATCGTCTGTTGCTTCCTGACCAGGTTCTTTCTCATATCTCTATAGGAGTTGATGAAGCAGTAACCATTGTGCTAAAGTACCCCCGAAAACGAATGGCTATGGTAACTGTATCCATGGCAACACAGCTCACTAACCAGGCAACCATCTGTGGGACAAAAGGGACAATCACAGTAAGTTTCCCCTCTGTCCTTGTATATGCAGAACACCATACAATGTGCTTTTACTGGTGGGTCCTGTAGTATACAACTACGTGGAGCCAGTCAGTTTTTGCTCACCATCTCCAGGGTCCCAGCACCTGCACATCCAAGAATGCCACAATTTGATTTAACCAAGCAGTGGCTCACTCCCAGCAATGCTCAATAACTCTGGACAGTTCCAGACATCCATATCCTAGCAAGTGCTCATTCTTCATATGGCACAAGTAAGTCATATACTTTTACATCTAGCACCTTCCCCCCCCCACACATCCCCTACAGTTACTGATTATTGAGTCTCATACCAATACCAGTGACTGGTGAATGCAAACATGTGACATTCTCCAAAATAAAAAAACACAAGTAACAACTAAAATCAAGTTGAGATAAGACTGGTTTTGTGACATATCTTTTCCCATCAAGGTTCCAGGCTATATGTGGTGCCCAACAAGTCTGGTGGTGAATGGGAAGGTCCAGGAGTTCCCACTGCCACCTCCATCTCAACCTCTCAACTTCACAAACAGCACAGGCCTGCGTTATGAAGCTGACCAAGTGAGGCAATGTCTTCAGAAAGGTAACTCCTGTAAGAAATGATGCAGTGGTCCCATTACTGACCTCTAAGCCATAATAGTACTTAATTAATGCAGTTTAATAATATCTATTAGCAATGTGGAAAAGGTTTCACTGCATATATTCCTGAAGATTTGAGTTCCCCCTCAGAGGTTTGGTGCCTGAGAGGATTGCAGTACAAACAGAATGGGTCTTTGTTACTGATCTGGTCAACACAGCTTAGTTATAGAATTACCTAATTGGAAAATTCAAATACTGTTTACTAGGATTGCAGTGATTTTAGCTGAACTCAGGAAGAAACCTACTGCTATTTTAACTTGTGGTTTAATTGCAGGGCTAAAGGAGTGTCCGGAGCTGCCACTGGCTGAAAGTGAGCTGATAATGAGCATTTTGGATGAGGCACGAAGGCAGCTGGGGGTAGTGTACGCTCAAGACAGCCTGAAGCAAGAAAAACTCCTGATTGTGTGAATGACATGAAAATACTAATTCATCCACAACTACTGAAAGCTTTTAAAAAGCCCACAATTAGACACTTACTGGTCACTGCTGTACCAAGAATCTGCGAACCTGCCAGTGAAATATACCTCCAATAAATTATAGCATTAATCGCTGAACATTGTACAGCAGTGCCAGCCATCCCTGTACATGGGGCAAAGCATCAGCTAGCCCTATGCACCCTGGTTGAACCCCTCTCCCAAACAGCCTGTACTTCCAGTGGAGAAACAAAGTGGAACCAGAATAGAGAAATTTATGATTAACCCAGCACCATCTGATGAAAAAAAATTACTTTGAAACTCAACATCATTGTACTCTCAAACCAACTAACCCAGCCACAAGTGGTTATGTTATTTAGTGACAATGCCTGGGAAGTTAATAGGGCTGTCCAGTGCAGTGTAACTGCACCACACAAATCAAAGATTGAACTCATTGCAAAATAAAATCTGGTACAAACATTTGGGTATCATGCCGATTTGACTCTGTAAAGAGGCCTAGAAATTCTTATATCATGATCAACATCTTAGAAAAATAAACATGACACTTTCAGGCAACAGGATTTGTCCACATACTTTATTGCAACTGATTCATTTCAATCATTCAAAATTTCTGGAATTGTTTCTTTGCTCCTGCAGCTTTGGTGACCTTGAGGACGTTAAAACGCACAGTCTTACTGAGAGGCCGACACTCTCCCACAGTCACACTGTCCCCATTCTGCACATCCCTGCAACAAGACGACAACTGTCAGAACACTGAAGCACTGGCCTTTCTCAGTAAAGAAACCAGTAACTACAGGTTTCACTTAATGGACCAAATTGGTACAGCAATGACCAATCTTACCAGCATAGCCCACTGGATGGTAAACCAAGGACAGCAGTACTACTTATCTCACCACTCCTTGACCCACTTACAAGAGTTGTCAAACTCAGAATGGTAGTTAAAGCCTACTCCACCTGATGTCTCCCATTACTACACTTTTTATTTGAACCCTCCCACAATTTATTTCTTTGTCAAAGGTTGGGATGAGGACATTTAAAAGTCAACCACATTGCTGTGGGTCTGGAGTCAGACTAGATAAGGAGAACAGAATTCCTTCTCTAAAGGACCTCAATAAATCAGATACTTTTTAAAGAAAATGACAACTGACAAGGTTACCATTAGGCTCTTTATTCCAGATTTTATTCATTTCAAATTTCATCATCCACCACAGTGGGGTTTGCATCCATGTGCCCAGATCCTTGATCACTAGTCCAGTGAATTTAACCACCGTTCCACCAATTCCACACATTGAATCCAGGATGATCAAAAAACACTGGGCAGAGAACAAATAATCCTTTTGAAACCAACAGGTGAACAACTGCCTCCTCCAGAGCCTCTAGTGGCTGCCTGCAGTATCAATGAGAAAGTGAGGACTGCAGATGCTGAAGAGTCAAAACGTTTTCAACTCTGCAGCATCAATAGCAACAAATACCATCTCCTAAGATCCACTTGTTCAGAATTCAAACATTAAAGAGATAAAACAGAAGTTTAAAAGCAAATGGTCTAGGCTGATATAGGTAAAGACAAGTGAACCTTCAGTCTAAACCTTCAATTACCCACTTCTGGTCGGTCAGTACATTCTTGACTACTCCATACACCAGAGCTCATGTGACAATTTCTTGATGTGGCCCAACTAAGGTAAAGAGGATGACCTAGAGGATGGATGCTGCCACAGAACAGCCATGGAACCTAATCGTAACAAGGGGCAATGTCATCAAATGGGGAAGGAAGTAGTCACACTGTCCACTTAGACTGACAGATGTGAAGCTTGCATCAGGTGCCATGCTCAGGGAATGGATTCTTCAACAACATCAACAGGCCCCTCCTCCTGTGGAACCATGCAGATCATTGAGACAATCCACATCACAGACACCTCCTGAATACCCATTCCCCAGACCCAAGACATGCCAATGGCACTGAAACAGCAGGGAATACCTGAAGCAGGGCGATAGGTGCACAGACATGTTCTTGTGTCGCTTCTCAAAGCGGTTGTACTTCCTGATGTAATGCAAGTAGTCTCTGCGAATAACAATGGTCCGTTGCATTTTCATCTTTGTCACAACACCTAATGGAAAAGGAAAGATCATAATATGCAATATGTTCATGCTACCTCATCCTCATATTGCCATTATTTTAGAAAGCAGTTAGATAAATCCTAATTGAGGGCTTTAAGTTAATTAGGGGGTAGAGGAAATCATTCTGTAAACCAAGCCAGGCAAACTTCAGAAGAATAAGTGATTGAAAATGCTTTATCCCGAGTATATATCTTTAGATTGGATTCTCTACAATGTGGAAAAAGGCCCTTCGGCCCAACAAGTCCACACCGCCCCTCCGAAGAGAAACCCACCCAAACCCATTCCCTATATTTACCCCTGACTAACGCACCTAACACTGTGGACAATTTAGCATGGCCAATTCATCTGACCTGCACATCTGTGGATTGCGGGAGGAAACCAGAGCACCCGGAGGAAACCCATGCAGATATGGGGAGAACGTGCAAACTCCATACAGACAGTCGGGAATCAAACCCAGGACCCTGGTGTTGTGACGCTGCGAGAGAAAAGATCTGAATCTCCAGAGTGATTAAAAATTAACAGGAATAGCAAATGCATTTTCACACAAGACATGATCTTGAGGCCAGAGAATCTGTGCTGAAAGCAGCTAACAGTCTGCAAAAAGGCTGTGTAATGGATTAGAAATGGCTGGCTAATACCACTCCACACCAACTGGCCTGGAGGTCGCAGTTTCCTCACCAATGGCCTTCATTCCAGAAAAGCAGCAATTTTGTTGAAGAAGAAATAGAGCAACACTCAAACCACCACAGCCAGTACACAAGGGACACCTAACATAGTGCGTGTTCAGTGTCCTAATCAGATTTATCCAGTCACCTGAGAAAATAAACAGGATGTAGCAAGATTAGCCCCACCTGTTAGGATTCGGCCCCGAATTGACACATTCCCAGTGAATGGACACTTCTTGTCAATGTAAGTTCCATCGATGGCCTGGGACAGAGAAAAGGGGATATAATACATGTATCTTTGGGAGTAGAGTTAATGAGTGACAGGCTTGAATCATGGAGGGAGCTGCATCAGTAAATCAATACGCAATGTTGCCAGTGCCTTAAAGACTTGAGAGCCCATAGCAAAAATGATCATTTGTAGCTGTAACACCGATCATCATTAAACCATCAGCTAACCTTGCAATAAGTTATACAAGCTGGTGGGTGTGTGTGTGTGTGGGGGGGGAGGGGGGGAGGGTTGTGGGAATGTGTGTGTGGGGGGGTGTGTGTGTGGGGGGGTGTGTGTGTGTGTGGGGGGTGTGTGTGGGGGGGGGGTGTGTGTGTGGGGGGGGTGTGTGTGTGGGGGGGGGGTGTGTGTGTGGGGGGGGGGTGTGTGTGGGGGGGGGTGTGTGTGGGGGGGGGTGTGTGTGGGGGGGGTGTGTGTGGGGGGGGGTGTGTGTGGGGGGGGTGTGTGTGGGGGGGTGTGTGTGGGGGGGGTGTGTGTGGGGGGGGGTGTGTGTGGGGGGGGGGTGTGTGTGGGGGGGGGTGTGTGTGGGGGGGTGTGTGTGGGGGGGGTGTGTGTGGGGGGGGGGTGTGTGTGGGGGGGGTGTGTGTGGGGGGGGGTGTGTGGGGGGGGGGTGTGTGTGGGGGGGGGTGTGTGTGGGGGGGGGTGTGTGTGGGGGGGGGGTGTGTGTGGGGGGGGTGTGTGTGGGGGGGGGTGTGTGTGGGGGGGGGGTGTGTGGGGGGGGTGTGTGTGGGGGGGGGTGTGTGTGGGGGGGGTGTGTGTGGGGGGGGGTGTGTTGTGTGGGGGGGTGTGTGTGTGGGGGGGGTGTGTGTGTGGGGGGGGTGTGTGTGTGGGGGGGGTGTGTGTGTGGGGGTGTGTGTGTGTGGGGGTGTGTGTGTGTGGGGGGTGTGTGTGTGGGGGGGGGGTGTGTGTGTGTGGGGGGGTGTGTGGGGGGGGTGTGTGTGTGGGGGGGGTGTGTGTGTGGGGGGTGTGTGTGTGTGGGGGGTTGTGTGTGTGGGGGGGTGTGTGTGTGTGGGGGGTGTGTGTGTGTGGGGGGTGTGTGTGTGTGGGGGGTGTGTGTGTGTGGGGGGGGTGTGTGTGTGGGGGGGGTGTGTGTGGGGGGGGTGTGGTGTGGGGGGGGTGTGTGTGTGGGGGGGGTGTGTGTGTGGGGGGGGGGTGTGTGTGGGGGGGGGGGTGTGTGGGGGGGGGGTGTGTGTGGGGGGGGGTGTGTGTGGGGGGGGGGTGTGTGTGGGGGGGGGTGTGGTGGGGGGGGTGTGTGTGGGGGGGGTGTGTGGGTGGGGGGGGGTGTGTGTGGGGGGGGGGTGTGTGTGGGGGGGGTGTGTGTGGGGGGGGGGGTGTGGTGGGGGGGGGGTGTGTGTGGGGGGGGGGTGTGTGTGGGGGGGGGGTGGTGTGTGTGGGGGGGGGGTGTGTGTGGGGGGGGGGTGTGTGTGGGGGGGGGTGTGTGTGGGGGGGGGGTGTGTGTGGAGGGGGTGTGTGTGTGGAGGGGGTGTGTGTGTGGAGGGGGTGTGTGTGTGGAGGGGGTGTGTGTGTGGAGGGGGTGTGTGTGTGGAGGGGGGGGGTGTGCGTGGGGGGGGTGTGCGTGGGGGGGGTGTGCGTGGGGGGGGTGTGCGTGGGGGGGGTGTGCGTGGGGGGGGTGTGCGTGGGGGGGGTGTGCGTGGGGGGGGTGTGCGTGGGGGGGGTGTGCGTGGGGGGGGTGTGCGTGGGGGGGGTGTGCGTGGGGGGGGGTGTGTGTGCGGGGTGTGAGTGTGTGTGCGGGGTGTGAGTGTGTGGTGTGTGGGGGGTGTGAGTGTGGGGTGTGTGTGTATGTGTGGGGGGGGTGTGTGTGGGGGGGTGTGAGTGTGTGTGTGTGGGGGGGTGTGAGTGTGGGGGGTGTGTGTGTGTGTATGTGTGGGGGGGGTGTGTGTGGGGGGGTGTGAGTGTGTGTGTGTGGGGGGGTGAGAGTGTGGGGGGTGTGTGTGTGTGTATGTGTGGGGGGGGGTGTGTGTGGGGGGGGGGTGTGTGTGGGGGGGGGGTGTGTGTGGGGGGGGGTGTGTGTGGGGGGGGGGTGTGTGTGGGGGGGGGGTGTGTGGGGGGGGGGTGTGTGGGGGGGGGGTGTGTGGGGGGGGGGTGTGTGGGGGGGGGGTGTGTGGGGGGGGGGTGTGTGGGGGGGGGGTGTGTGGGGGGGGGGTGTGTGGGGGGGGGGTGTGTGGGGGGGGGTGTGTGTGGGGGGGGGTGTGTGTGGGGGGGGTGTGTGTGGGGGGGGTGTGTGTGGGGGGGGTGTGTGTGGGGGGGGTGTGTGTGGGGGGGGTGTGTGTGGGGGGGGTGTGTGTGGGGGGGGTGTGTGTGGGGGGGGTGTGTGTGGGGGGGGTGTGTGTGGGGGGGGTGTGTGTGGGGGGGGTGTGTGTGGGGGGGGTGTGTGTGGGGGGGGTGTGTGTGGGGGGGGTGTGTGTGGGGGGGGTGTGTGTGGGGGGGGTGTGTGTGGGGGGGGTGTGTGTGGGGGGGGTGTGTGTGGGGGGGGTGTGTGTGGGGGGGGTGTGTGTGGGGGGGGTGTGTGTGGGGGGGGTGTGTGTGGGGGGGGTGTGTGTGGGGGGGGTGTGTGTGGGGGGGGTGTGTGTGGGGGGGGTGTGTGTGGGGGGGGTGTGTGTGGGGGGGGTGTGTGTGGGGGGGGTGTGTGTGGGGGGGGTGTGTGTGGGGGGGGTGTGTGTGGGGGGGGTGTGTGTGGGGGGGGTGTGTGTGGGGGGGGTGTGTGTGGGGGGGGTGTGTGTGGGGGGGGTGTGTGTGGGGGGGGTGTGTGTGGGGGGGGTGTGTGTGGGGGGGGTGTGTGTGGGGGGGGTGTGTGTGGGGGGGGTGTGTGTGGGGGGGGTGTGTGTGGGGGGGGTGTGTGTGGGGGGGGTGTGTGTGGGGGGGGTGTGTGTGGGGGGGGGTGTGTGTGGGGGGGGTGTGTGTGGGGGGGGTGTGTGTGGGGGGGGTGTGTGTGGGGGGGGTGTGTGTGGGGGGGGTGTGTGTGGGGGGGGTGTGTGTGGGGGGGGTGTGTGTGGGGGGGGGTGTGTGGGGGGGGGGTGTGTGGGGGGGGGGTGTGTGGGGGGGGGTGTGTGGGGGGGGGGTGTGTGGGGGGGGGGTGTGTGGGGGGGGGGGTGTGTGGGGGGGGGGTGTGTGGGGGGGGTGTGTGTGGGGGGTGTGTGTGTGGGGGGGGTGTGTGTGGGGGGGGGGTGTGTGGGGGGGGGGTGTGTGGGGGGGGGGTGTGTGTGGGGGGGGTGTGTGGGGGGGGGTGTGTGGGGGGGGGGTGTGTGGGGGGGGGTGTGTGGGGGGGGGGTGTGTGGGGGGGGGGGTGTGGGGGGGGGGGTGTGGGGGGGGGGTGTGTGGGGGGGGGTGTGTGCGGGGGGGGTGTGTGCGGGGGGGGTGTGTGCGGGGGGGGGTGTGCGGGGGGGTGTGTGCGTGGGGGGGGGGGTGCGTGGGGGGGGTGCGTGGGGGGGGGGGGGTGTGCGTGGGGGGGGGTGTGCGTGGGGGGGGGTGTGCGTGGGGGGGGGTGCGCATGGGGGGGGTGTGCGTGGGGGGGGTATGCGCGGGGGGGGGTTGTGCGGGGGTGTGCGTGGGTGGGGGGGTGTGCGTGGGTGGGGGGGTGTGCGTGGGGGGGGTGTGCGTGGGGGGGGTGTGCGTGGGGGGGGTGTGCGTGGGGGGGGTGTGCGTGGGGGGGGTGTGCGTGGGGGGGGTGTGCGTGGGGGGGGTGTGCGTGGGGGGGGGGTGTGTGGGGGGGGGGTGTGTGGGGGGGGGGTGTGTGGGGGGGGTGTGTGTGGGGGGGGTGTGTGTGGGGGGGGTGTGTGTGGGGGGGGGGTGTGTGGGGGGGGGGTGTGTGGGGGGGGGGGTGTGTGGGGGGGGGGGTGTGTGTGGGGGGGGTGTGTGGGGGGGGGGGTGTGTGTGGGGGGGGTGTGTGGGGGGGGGTGTGTGGGGGGGGGGTGTGTGGGGGGGGGGGTGTGGGGGGGGGGTGTGTGGGGGGGGGGGTGTGCGGGGGGGGGTGTGTGCGGGGGGGGTGTGTGCGGGGGGGGTGTGTGCGGGGGGGGGGTGTGCGGGGGGGTGTGTGCGTGGGGGGGGGTGCGTGGGGGGGGGGGGTGCGTGGGGGGGGTGCGTGGGGGGGGGGTGTGCGTGGGGGGGGGTGTGCGTGGGGGGGGGTGCGTGGGGGGGGGGGTGTGCGTGGGGGGGGTATGCGCGGGGGGGGGTTGTGCGGGGGTGTGCGTGGGTGGGGGGGTGTGCGTGGGTGGGGGGGTGTGCGTGGGGGGGGTGTGCGTGGGGGGGGTGTGCGTGGGGGGGGTGTGCGTGGGGGGGGTGTGCGTGGGGGGGGTGTGCGTGGGGGGGGTGTGCGTGGGGGGGGTGTGCGTGGGGGGGGGGGTGTGCGTGGGGGGGGGGTGTGTGTGCGGGGTGTGAGTGTGTGTGTGTGGGGGGGGTGTGAGTGTGGGGGGTGTGTGTGTGTGTATGTGTGGGGGGGGGTGTGTGTGTGGGGGGGTGTGTGTGGGGGGGTGTGTGTGGGAGGGGTGTGTGTGGGAGGGGTGTGTGTGGGGGGGGGGTGTGTGGGGGGGGGGTGTGTGGGGGGGGGTGTGTGGGGGGGGGTGTGTGGGGGGGGGTGTGGGTGGGGGGGTGTGTGTGTGGGGGTGTGTGTGTGGGGTTGTGTGTGGGGGGTGTGTGTGTGTGGGGGGTGTGTGTGTGTGTGGGGGGGTGTGTGTGTGGGGGTGTGTGTGGGGGGTGTGTGTGTGTGGGGGGGGTGTGTGTGTGGGGGGGGGGTGTGTGTGGGGGGGGGTGTGTGTTGGGGGGGGTGTGTGTGGGGTGTGTGTGGGGGGGTGTGTGGGGGGTGTGTGTGTGTGTGGGGGGGTGTGTGTGTGGGGGGGGTGTGTGTGGGGGGGGGGGGTGTGTGGGGGGGGGGTGTGTGTGGGGTGTGTGTGGGGGGGTGTGTGTGGGGGGTGTGTGTGGGGGGGGGACTGTGTGGGGGGGGGGAACTGTGTGGGGGTGTGTGTGTGTGGGGGGGGGTGTGTGTGTGTGGGGGGGTGTGTGTGTGGGGGGGGTGTGTGTGGGGGGGGGGGTGTGTGTGGGGGGTGTGTGTGGGGGGGGGACTGTGTGGGGGGGGGGGAACTGTGTGGGGTGTGTGTGTGTGGGGGGGTGTGTGTGTGGGGGGGGGTGTGTGTGTGGGGGGGGGGGGGTGTGTGGGGGGGGGGGGGTGTGTGGGGGGGGTGACTACCAGCTCAAGGCCAGGGGCAAAATGTTAAGGCTGTTTATCGAGCTCTGACACGAAGCCAAGCTCCAGTGGTTTCAGGCCGAGTCCGGGGAGTGGGACACCTCAGTGAAAGCCCTTTGCTGTGTCCGCACCTTTGCCCATGACCGGGCCCTGGTTACTCAGTAACCCCCCCCCCCCCAGCTCAGAGCAACGTGCCCGGCCTGGCACGGCCTCACCTCTCGGGGTGTCTTGAAGCCTAGGCCTACATTGCGGTAATAGCGGGGGAGCTTCTCTTTGCTGCCTTCCCCGACCAGAGCTCGCTTCTTGTTCTGGAAGATGGTGGGCTGTTTCTGGTAGGCCCGCTCAGTCTGGAATAGAGACACAAGGACATTGTGGGGATGAGCGGAAAGCTCTGTGTCCGAGCCCAGGGCAGCGCTCAGCGGCGCGAAACCTCGAATGTGGGGTTAATTAACGCCGCGGTCCCGGGTGAGCGCGGGCCGCGGGGCCTCACCTGGTTGTCCGCCATCTCGCGCTTCAATCCGGGGGTTCAATCCGGGGGAAAAGGACGAGCCGCCGCCGCCACGGGGTTTCTTATAGAGTGCCGCACGGCAGGAAGTGACTCCGCGTCATCGACAGGATATGACGACACTGCACGGCGGCGGTTAACGCGATCCTCCGTGTCCGCCGCCATTTGTCCCGGCGACAGACGCCGGAGCAATTCTGAAGAGCATCCAATATAGAGGTCACCCAAGGAGCGGGAAAATCGACGTTTAGCAATTCCTGATGCTCCTGCTCCTCGGATGCTGCCTGACCTAGTGATAACCTAACACTAGGTACATATCAGCACAACGTCCCCATCACACACTCCCAGGACAGGAACCGCACAGTCCATTTACGGAGCTACC
Source organism: Chiloscyllium plagiosum (assembly GCF_037043375.1). Lineage (NCBI taxonomy): Eukaryota > Metazoa > Chordata > Chondrichthyes > Orectolobiformes > Hemiscylliidae > Chiloscyllium > Chiloscyllium plagiosum. The sequence goes on from NW_028270171.1 coordinate 1,919,213, forward strand.
GAATTACAGGACCTTCACAATTCAACAGAGAAGTGTCAATCATATTCCAGCACGAAGAGGAAATCCTCATGCTTGGCAGTATTTTCCAGAATTAATAGGTCTCATGAATACCTCGTGGCTAGAATCGACGGTGTTGAAGATCTGAGCAACACTTTGTTCAAAAGACTGCAGTCAATTACCCTCATAATTTAAAAAACACGGGTTTTGACCCACGATGAAAGAGTTGAATTATATACAAACCTGCTGGCAACATGACGATTTAGTTAATTCCGCCTACACAAGTTTCAATTATTTGGCATGTTAAAAAATACAATTCGATTTAATATTTAAGTGCTCTCAATATTTTAATTACATACTTAATTCTTTGCTTTAGTGTATTTGAAGAGACATGGATATAACGCATGCTTTGGATTGTTTTTTGTTAAAAAGTGATATTGACATCCCAAAAAAAAACTGACATTGATATTAATAGTCATGGCTCTGTAATAGCAAAAAGTGGGAATAAATTAGTGCTCTCCTGGTTGGCGATCAGTGACTAGTGGTGGGTCTGCAATTATTCACAATTTATATAGATGATTTGGAGTTGGGGATCACGTGTAGTGTCTCAAAGTTTGCGGATGACACTAAGATGAGTGACAGAGTAAAACCTGCAGAGGACTGTGAAACTTTTCAGACAATGTAGACATTTAAATTAATGGGCTAAGGTCTGGTAAATGAAGTTCAATGTTAATAAATGCAAAATCATCCAGCAAAAAGGACTATTATTTGAATAGTAAAAAAATTGCAGCAGGCTGATGTGCAGGGGGACCTGGGCGTCCTTGTGCTAAAAAAATTGCAGCAGGCTGATGTGCAGGGGGACCTGGGCGTCCTTGTGCATGAATCACAGAAGGTTGGTCTGCAGGTTCAACACATAACTAAGAACGCAAATGGAATTTTGTCCTAAAGGGATTCAGTTTAAAATCAGGGAGGGCATGTTGCAGCTGTCTGGGGTGCTGGTGAGGCCACACTTGGATTACTTAATGGGGGTGGGGGCATGGCTTGGTTTACGAGAACAGACTGAGTAGACTAGGATTATATTCATTGGAATTTAGAAGAATGAGGGGATATTATAGAAACACATAAAAGTATGAAGGGAATAGATAAGATAGATGTAGAGAGGATGTTTCCACTGGCGGATGTAACTAGAACAAGAGGGCATAACCTTAAAATTAGGGGAAGCAGATTTAGAACTGAATTGAGAAGGAACTTCTTCACCCAGAGGGTTGTGAATCTGTGGAATTCCATGTTCAGTGAAGTAGTTGAGGCTTCCTTATTGAATGTTTTTACAGTTCAGAAAATTTTTCGAACATTAAAGGAATTAAGTGTTATGGTGAGGGTGGATAGGTGCAGCTGAGGCCACAAAAAGATCAGCTGTGATCTTACTGAATGGGAGAATGGGCTCTAAGGGCCAGATGGCCTACTCCTGCTCCATGTTTTTATGTTATTACAGACTCAGCAGCAGAACAAATGGTTAAGAGATGAATGCTACACTTCTGATATGTTAGGAAAACAGACAGATTCAATTGAGAGGCACATGGACTATAATGCTGTCACTGGATTTCAGTAAATGGAAGGCCAGTGAAATTATTGCACCCTTGAATTATGAAAGAAACTGAATTAAATCCAGTAGGACAGCCACACACACTGCTCTTCCAAACAAGGATGGTAGAAGCAAACAGGTGAGTTCTGCTTTTGATGGGATGATCTATCAGTAGGGTTGTATTACATTTTACATTACATTACAGTGTGGAAACAGGCCCTTCGGCCCAACAAGTCCACACCGCCCCGCCGAAGCGCAACCCACCCATACCCCTACATTAACCCCTTACCTAACACTACGGGCAATTTAGCTTGGCCAATTCACCTGACCTGCACATCTTTGGACTGTGGGAGGAAACCGGAGCACCCGGAGGAAACCCACGCAGACACGGGGAGAATGTGCAAACTCCACACAGTCAGTTGCCTGAGACGGGAATTGAACCCAGGTCTCAGGCGCTGTGAGGCAGCAGTGCTAACCACTGTGCCACCGTGCCGCCCACAATAATACTGCCCAGATCTGACAGTCTGTTGTGAAAGGAATGGTCCAACCTCATGTCCTGCCAACAGCAGGTACAACATATAGAAATAAAGATTCACATTTAAATCTTTAATTAAAAATCAAGAAATGATAAAGGACTGAGCCCACACAGTCATGGGCATAGAGGCAGCTGTGAACACTTAACCAGGAGAACATCTTATTGTAGTGGAGCTAAGTATCACACAGACAATGGGTCCATAGATTCAGCCACTTAAATCAAAACTTGGTCAGAGCTGTTTGGCCATGTGAAATCATTACAATCAGACCAGGGTCACCATATACCCAATTGATGGTGAGCTTTAAGTGGGCCTTTAACAACTTCAAGACAGTGGCCCAAACACAAAAAGGCAGAGTTCCAAAGTCGATCTCCATTTTCTATATCTTCCTGCTGTGCACACAGGTGTTATTCTTAGCTCAAGTATTTTGACAGATATTCATCAGTAGCAAATCAAAGTTTCATTCCATCACATTTCCAGTTGGACCAAGTCAAATAAGGTGGCTTTATAATTAATAAAAATCAGTGAAATCAGCAGTGACATTGGATTATCTAGCGAATTACCTACATCAGTCTGATCAGCAGGCCCTGGCATACTGCAGTTTTACTCCACAATCTGCTGCACGAAACTTTAGACAACAATTTACGTAAGACTCCCCAAAAAATACACTTATGAACAACAGACTCATGTATTTGGATGAATATTACTCTCCATGACTTTAGAAAAACATCCACAATGTAAAGTACTTAAAAGTTCCTCAGTACATTACAAACATCAAGATTTGGTTGAAACATCTTAATTAAGAGCATAAGTATATAGATTCACACTGAGATACAATTCCAGAGGTGCTAACTCTCACTGAGATACAGTTCTTGAAGATGCTGTCACTGGCAAACATAAACTTATCTTTACCCACATGATATTCAATAATTAAACACCTCTTGCTTTTTTGTTTCTCTCTGTTGTCTTTCATCCCTGCAATATCTCTCCCGAGTGTTCATTTGTGCATGAACATTCTTCATCCTCCATCCTTGTGCTTCTCCATGGCAGCAATCTTGGCATCTCTGTGAACTTGAGATGACCTCAGCTGGGACCTAACAGTCCAGACTAAATACAGGCCAGGAAAATTGGGCCCATATGTGACGGCCTTCACAGTGAAATAGAATACTGAAACCCATCATAGGTTCAGGTATAAAGAAAGTTTACAATAGCTTGTGCCACTACACCAAGTGGTTTTGATGCAAGATGTAGCTGAGTGTATGGTGGGGTTCACAAACATTGAGTGTCTGAGAATTGCTCTTTTAGTGATGGAGATACCTAGATATCATGACCCAGCATTTAACCACCAATCAGGAAAGCTCAGACCCTGCTTCAACTCACAAGGAGGGACAAGTATTTCCCCAGCATCGAGTAGATGAACTGGGAGGGAATACAATGCTCTCACTATTGCATGAAACTACAGGTTTACATAAATAATGTTGTTAAACTTTCCCCAAGACCCATCCCTGAAGGCAGCCAGATTGTTGAAAAGTGTGGTGCTGGAAAAGCACAGCCAGGCAGGCAGCATTTGAGGAGCAGGAGAGTCGAAGTTTCGAGCATAAGCTTTTCATCAGGATCCTGAGTCCTGATGAAGAGCTTATGCTTGAAACGTTGACTCTTCTGATCCTCTGATGCTGCCTGACCTGCTGTGCTTTTCCAGCACCACACTTTTCGACTCTAATCTCCAGCATCTGCAGTCCTCACTTTCTCCTGGCAGCTAGATGCTGACCAACATCACCCTCCATCCTGCAATTTCTCTCAGCTGCATGGCAGCTTTGACATTCGAAATATTCTGAAAAGTGTGACAGATTACATTCGATTAGATTACTAACAGTGTGGAAACAGGCCCTTCGGCCCAACAAGTCCACACCGACCCGCCGAAGCGCAACCCACCCAGACCCATTCCACTACATTTACCCCTTCACCTAACACTACGGGAAATTTAGCGTGGCCAATTCACCTAACCTCACATTTTGTTTTGGACAAGGCGGCCAGACAGGATGAAAACTTGGAGGCGACATTGGTCTCAAAGCAGCCATACACTCACTACCCAGCAGGGGGCAGTGGATGGAAATCAGGAGCAGGTTCCCAAATTGGTTTCAACCTGACAGAGATGAACACAAAAGCACAGCTTGCAAGTGGGACATATCATCTGTGTGGATCAGTGTGCCATCTGTTGCAGAACTCAACAATCAAGGCAGTTATGGAGCTGGTTTGGTTTTAATATGGGTTTGAGCTCTGTAGCACAATTGCAGTGTAGCCACTGTTAGAGAATCTCAGTCACATTAGGAGGAACAGATTCCAATAATAAAATTGACAAGTAGATGGGGAGAGGTCAACAGAAGGACAAGAATCTGTTAAGGTAATCTCTTTAGTTTGGCAATTGAAGGATTTGGCTGGAGAATGCCTACTGTAGCACATTGTTTAGCAATGACTGATTCTCAGCTTATATCCCTGGGATATTAAATATGATCAGCAGCATCTACATTGTCCCAATCACCATCATAACCTTTTGATAATTGATTAGAAATGGTCAGAATTTCTCATTTCACAGTACCAACCAATATACACAAGATGTTACTACACTGGTAAAATTAAGCCAAATGGGTCAAATTCACCTCATCTTCCTGCTTAAATTTATTGTTAACCAGTATATAGAAATGCAAATTCTTGGCAAACATTTAATTAGCAATGATCAACAGTGGTACAACAGTGAATAGCATTGTGATCTGGACCCAGCACTGTGGAGCACCCATGTGGTTTTAAATCAAAACCAGAACAGTACTGTAAAGCTCAGCAGATTTGTACCTCTGGATAAATATTGAGAAAACTGATTCAGGTTCAGTTTCATCAATGCTGCAGATCAGGATCAAAGTTGAAAAGTGTGGTGCTGGAAAATCACAGCAGTTCAGGCAGGAGAATCGACGTTCCAGGCATAAGCCCTTCATCAGCTTTTCTAGCACCACACTTTTTGACTCTGATCTCCAGCATCTGCAGTCCTCACTTTCTTCTGATCAGGATCAAACACAGGTTTGAGGTACATTAGTCAGGAGGGAATGCAGGAAAGTGATTTAAAAAGACAGCTCCCTGATGGACCCTCTGTTTTTGAGGGACTGGAATCACTTCTTGCTTTGCTGCGATTTATCTCGTGTATTGAAATACAGCACTGTAATCCAGTCTGGCTGGACAGTAGAACATCCTGCAGAACCAATAAATACAACTTCCATATACAGACCTAGACAAAACAATACAGACATTGCGGGTTTTTTGCAGAGTATTAACCTGGGGGGTTTTAATATCACTACACCAAGGTATCTAACTTCCTTCTCCTTTCTCGCTCCATGGCGTCAATGTGGATTTCACCAGTTTCCTCATTTCCCCTCCCCCCACTTTGTCCCAGTTCCAACCTTCCAGCTCAGCACCGCCCTAATGATCTGTCCATCTTCTTTTCCACCTATCCAGTCCACCCTCACCTCCATCCACCTATCGCACTTTCAGCAACCTTCTCCCTCCCATTTATCTCTCCAACCCAGAGGCTCCCAGCCTCATTCCTGATGAAGGGCTTTTGCCCAAAACATCAATTTTCCTGTTCCCCGGATGCTGCCTGATCTGCTGTGTCTTTCCAGCACCACACTCAAGACTTCCAGAACATCAGGCATTGACTATGCGTTTCTCAGTGCCTCCATCTACTGACTTGAACAATAAATGCTAGAGGAAAGGGAAAGAAACATAGGCAATCTGGAGTCTGGCCTCATTAAATGTCTCCACATTTACAACTCCAATCAAGGTATTTGACTAATGATCAGGAGCAGGAACACAAGCTGACTTGCCTTTCACTAACACACCAAAAATCAGTGTGGCCATCCACAGGATTACTGCTCAGCTCTGAAGGTTTGCATTGTCAGACTACAAGGCCAGTGATAAGCTGGACTCCCTGGCCTCTTTAGAAAATGTAGCGTCAGCTAGGTAAACAGGCTAGGAACACACTAAAATAAGCTGCCTATTACCAAAGATTACTGATTGGATCTTCCCAGTACTGGATTGAGAGCAAGTACTCTTCCTCCTTTCCAGAAGCAGAACCTTGAAACATCCACCAGGGAGGGACAAAGGAGCAGAGGGAGTCCATCCCTGCTCTGCAAATGAAGCATGCTTTATTAACACAAGGAAATGCCTGGGACACTGGGGAATCTGCTGAATGTGATTACTGTGAAACTACTGGTGTGAGAGATGTGTGTACAGAAGGAGTTGGGTGGGGGGTGAGAAGGAGAGGGGGGTCACAGGTCTGTGCTTTCTCAGACCAGAAAGTTTTCTAAACACTGCACCAGAAACTGATTCGACTTTAACCAAATCGGGAAGAGGGTGAAAATGGTAAGTGGGAGTGAGCAGAAATCTGTTTGGAATATACTCTCAATAGTAATTCCCCAAACACGTCAGAGCACCACACTCTAGCTTATTCATTAACAAAGAAGTAAAGATTTCATGCAACGTTTAAAATATTAAGGCATTGCTGGTTTTGCTGGCTGTTCCAATTATTATTTAATTCATTAAATAATGTAACTTGAGCTTGATTTAGTGTGAAGAGCTGTCATAACAAGATATAAAACTAGAGCAAATCATCAGGACTGCTGTTTGCAAACTCATAAACGCTGAGATCCGTCTGCTGTTAGTTTTGCTTCACTGATCAATGAGCTTTTGTCAAATTCCAAAGTATAATTTAACAATTTCATTCAACCATTTTTTTGGAAATGGATTTGCAGGATGTTTACCCAACCCACGTGTTGCTCCTTCCCTCCTCATCCTTCAATCCCCACCCCGCCCCAACATAAGCCTGGGCTGAAAACATCTGTACAACATTTCACCATGACAATCAAACCTGATTCTGTCCAAACTTAACACATAGGAACTAGTGTTCCTATGGCTAGTTCTGCTCCCATGGGTGTGGATACCAACTTTGGTATCTTGACCAGATGAGATTATTTACCTCAACACAGACTGGAAATTAAACTGGCTCATTCTGCTGTCTGTTGACCTAATGGTGCATTCATTGAACAATGTGTCTAATTTGGTTGGGGAGGGGGTGGTCGTTTTGTATGTGTGTGTGTGTGTGGTGGTGGTGGTGGATGGGTGGGTGGGTTGTGGCTTCTACTGCATTCACCACTGCCACATCCTGTGTTTACACGGTTGCTATGTAACTGGTTTATAACTCTGGCTAAAACCTCCTGTGTGCACGGTATGGGTCTGCTCAAGGCATATTAACCCAGGTAGGTCCAGCATGTGTGGGATTTACTTGGTTCAGCCTTGCACATGTGTGTTTATATAATATGGGTGGCCATGTGCCTTTCCAGCAAAGTCTTGTGAGAGAAACGCTTGTTACACACGTGACATTCGAAGGCCTTCTCGCCACGATGCAGCCGCATGTGCACATTCAACGAGCTCTTTTGTGTGAAACGTTTATTGCACACCGGGCACTGGTACGCTCGCACTCCTGTATGTGTGACCATATGCTTTATCAAGTAGTCCCTAAGCGAGAATGACCTCCAACACACGCTGCATTGATGGGGTTTCTCACCTGCAGAGGAGGTGGGGAGAAAAGAGATCAGTAAATCAGAGAGGAATGACACTGCAATGGCAGAAAATGAGCATCATTAAAAACCATTCAGTAGGTAGTGAACTGAAGGCCTAATGTGTGAGAAGGAGCCAGACTGTGCATGTGCACACATTCAGTTTTCATTGCCAACCTGACCTGAGTAGCTGATCTGACAGCATTAGGTGTGGAGGCTGGTGTTGCTAGGTCATCACCATCAGAATCACAAGGCTAAGGGAAAACCAATCAAATTATTGTTCCTGATGACTGCCTTGACACCTTGCTGGATATTAGGAGTCTGGTCATTTAAAAAACCTGAACAGTCTCCAATATAACAATATGACTCAACAACTTCAAAAGAGGAGAGAGAGCACCAAATAATTAGTAACACTGACGCAGGACTTGAAGTACTCAAAGAAGGCCTCTAAGTTTGATACTTCTCAAATTGGCAAATGCTCCAGCACTGGAGAGCCAGGCTCTTGTCTCCTTCGTTCTTTGTTTTCCATTATCACTAGCATCTGTGCTACCTGAAACACACATTCTAGCCACTTCCAATTGCTACTAACATCCAAGCCCCATCACTCCTGCCTGGTTTTCCATTGGCTGATCCAAATGTGGATAGCTGCACGACAGCATTACAGTAAAATTTTCAGTAATATACAGGTGCCCTTGTAATATATCACACAGAATTTAAAACAAGTTTTGATGAAGGTATGCTCAGAAGGCACGGGTGCTATGCATTTCCAGTTAGTGAAGGGATTGGGTTCTGAATGTGATGACTACTTTTCAACCAAAGATATTACATAGATATACAAAGATATGGGCCACAAGAAGCAAAAGGTTTAATGATCACGGATCAGCCTCAGATTATTCTGTGCTCAGTGAGTTCATTATGTTGAATCAGGACACCAGTGAGAGTCAACCCCTACAGGAACCTTATCCCACTCAGAGTCATCCCCTTCAGGAACCGTATCCCGGTGAGAGTCAGCCCCTTCAGGAACCGTATCCCAGTGAGGATCAGCCCCGTCAGGAAACGTATCCCGGTGAGGGTCAGCCCGTTCAGGAAACGTATCCCGGAGAGAGTCAGCCCCTTCAGGAACCGTATCCCGGTGAGAGTCAGCCCCTTCAGGAACCGTATCCCGGTGAGAGTCAGCCCCTTCAGGAACCGTATCCCGGTGAAGGTCAGCCCCTTCAGGAACCGTATCCCGGTGAGAGTCAGCCCCTTCAGGAACCGTATCCCGGTGAAGGTCAGCCCCTTCAGGAACCGTATCCCGGTGAGAGTCAGCCCCTTCAGGAACCGTATCCCGGTGAAGGTCAGCCCCTTCAGGAACCGTATCCCGGTGAGAGTCAGCCTCTCCATCAGTCATCTTAGAAATAGCGTATGGGTTAAAATTGGGATAGAAAGAATGGTTTTAACTAAAATGATCAATGATGATGAACCCACCTGTGTGGACAAACATGTGCTTAGCGTAATTCTGTCTGGAACTGAATGTCTTCCCACACTGTGCACATCCATACGGCTTCTTTTCAGTTTCACTGGAACTGTGACTGGCCTGAGGGGTAGCTGAAACTGTCTGGCCTCCATCCAGGAACACAGGGGGATTTGGCAAGATGGCTGAGCTGAAATGCTGGGCATACATGTCTGTGAGGTGGATGGCAAAGCTGGAAGATGAGGTGACTGAGGAAGGTTCATCTGGAAGAGGTTCCGGTGACTGGCAGTGCTGGCCGCATTGCTATCTCCCTGAACATCATATTGCACAGAGCAGCCCTGGTTTCGTGGATTGTTCTGCACAGTCGATGCTGGAAGGAAGTCTTGCCTGAACGTTGAAGGCCGTTGGTACGATGTATCAAGTTGGGACTTGCAGTCTGCTTTTCGGTTTTGTGGTAAGGAGGGTTCCTTCTCCTCTTTCTCTCCATGCCAAAATGGACTTCAGTTCTTCAGGTAAGAGATCACTAGCATTGAAAATTCCAACTCGTCCCTTTGCCACTCAAACTCAAATGATTGGCAGAATCCTCTTTGATCCCCCATTGTGCTTTGGTTGGGATCAAAAGCATTTGTCTCAGAGATATCCTCAGTTTGCTCACCTTGGTTGATGTGCTCAGCACCTTGATCGGAGACAGTTGCATTGGAAATGCTCTCCCCACAGTAAAGGAGATCATCATCTTCTTCCTTGATGGTTACTTGACTTCCATCTGCCATCTGGAGCCGGATTGGCTGGCGCTGCTTGCGACTATGGCTACCTTGTGGTAATAATGTCATCTCTGGACGCTGATTGGCTGCAGTGTTGTACCATAGAGCACGTACCTCACTGTTACGACCTGTTTCCATCAGAGACAGGTTCTCCTGTTCACTATAACCTGATCTCCAACTCCTTTTTGTCGTGCAGGTGGTACTTGTCTGCTCAGATTAGGGCTGGGTTTCTTCAGCTTTGTACCCTGCATCACCTGTTGCCATGTTCTTTGTACCTCCACGTACAAAGTCAAAGTCTTTCTCTGTTCCATGAGGTGACAATGCTGTTTCAATTAAGCCCATTGAAAATTTGTGGATCTGGTCAGTGACTGACTGGCAAATAATGGCTTCCTTTTCATCAGAAAGGTCCATCTTTTGGCTGACCAATGGCTGGAGTCCCTGAGTCTTTTGTGGGGCATTTTGTGAAATAATACGTGTACATTCATCAATAATGGTTTTAATCTGAAGGACACTTGTCTGCTGTGAGGATTTGCAGAGCCTCCACATGAGAGACCATCAGCCGAGCCACTGTACATGAAATCCACCAGCCGTCGAAGAGTCTGGGCCGAGACGAGGGGTGGAACCTCAATCTCACTGTAACCCAGCAAGAGTTTATCATGGAAAAAAGGGCTAGCTGCAGCCAGGACACAGCGGTGTGCTCGAAGAGCTGTGTTGTGGATCCTCACTGTCACATCACAGAAATGGCCACCCAGCCGCTGGAGTTGAGAGTCTCCAGCAATGATTTGCTAAAGTTTTGGAGATTGATGCTGTGAAGCTGCTCAGACATCCTGCTCAGTTGCACTGCACTGCCTGAGAATGCCTGCAAACCAAGGGAAAGCATGAGGAGGCAAATGGAGGCCAAGGGAATGTGAGAATGAGCTGGGGGCTGCAGAAGGGGAGAGCTGCAAGTGGTCTCACACTGCATATGGGGTTGGAGCTGTCCCTTCCCAACTCACAAAAGGATTTTGTGCACTTGGTGGGGTAAGGGTGGTCTATTCACTCCCAAACATACTGAAAGTTTCTTGCTGGTTGTGTTTGTACCCTCATCTTGGGAATGTTTTTGGGAGTGTATGTACCCCACACCCATTTCAAACAGAGAAATTGTTTGGAGGGCTATTTCAATTCCACCTCATACTGGAAATTGAGTGGAGGAGGTTTATTGGGATGGGGGCAGTTTGCATGCCCTCATACTGCAGTGGGATGAGGGATGTCACTTCCACCACGTACACGACAATGGAATGGGGGTGGGTTGTTTTTCATCTCCCCCTGCCCCCTCACTGCAATGGGGGGGGGGTATAATTCCCCTGCCCCCTTGCATTAGGACGGGGGGGGGTGTCCTTCCCACTGCAGAGGGATGACAGGGATCATACCCTTCGACTTCGCACTGCAATGAGAAGAGGGCGCTCATTCACCCTCCAAGTACAACCGGATGATGGGGGGGGGGGTCATTCCCCCCTCCCACACTACAACAGGATGATGGGGGTCACTCTGAGATTTTGAGGATTGGGGAGTGGAGAGGGGGGGGGGGGGGGGGGGGGGAGTGGGAGAGGGGGGGGGGGGGGGGGGGGAGTGGAGGAGAGGGGGGGGGGGGGGGGAGTGGAGAGGGGGGGGGGGGGGAGAGTGGAGAGGGGGGGGGGGGGAGTGGAGAGAGGGGGGGGGGGGGGAGTGGAGAGAGGGGGGGGGGGAGAGGAGAGAGGGGGGGGGGAGGGAGAGAGGGGGGGGAGTGGAGAGAGGGGGGGGGGGAGTGGAGAGAGGGGGGGGGAGTGGAGAGAGGGGGGGGGGAGTGGAGAGAGGGGGGGGAGTGGAGAGAGGGGGGGGGGAGTGGAGAGAGGGGGGGGGGGGAGTGGAGAGAGGGGGGGGGGAGTGAGTGAGAGGAGTGGGGGAGGGGGGGGAGAGAGAGGGGGGGGGGGAGTGGAGAGAGAGGGTGGGGGGGAGTGGAGAGAGAGGGGTGGGGGGGGAGTGGAGAGAGAGGGGTGGGGGGGGGAGTGGAGAGAGAGGGTGGGGGGGGGAGTGGAGAGAGAGGGGTGGGGGGGGGGGGAGTGGAGAGAGAGGGGTGGGGGGGGGGAGTGGAGAGAGAGGGGTGGGGGGGGGAGTGGAGAGAGAGGGGTGGGGGGGGGAGTGGAGAGAGAGGGGTGGGGGGGGGGAGTGGAGAGAGAGGGGTGGGGGGGGGAGTGGAGAGAGAGGGGTGGGGGGGGGAGTGGAGAGAGAGGGGTGGGGGGGGGAGTGGAGAGAGAGGGGTGGGGGGGGGAGTGGAGAGAGGGGGGGGGGGGGAGTGGAGAGAGGGGGGGGGAGTGGAGAGAGGGGGGGGGAGTGGAGAGAGGGGGGGGGGGAGTGGAGAGAGGGGGGGGGGAGTGGAGAGAGGGGGGGGGGAGTGGAGAGAGGGGGGGGGGGGAGTGGAGAGAGGGGGGGGAGTGGAGAGAGGGGGGGGGGAGTGGAGAGGGGAGGGGGAGTGGAGAGAGGGGGGGGGGAGTGGAGAGAGGGGGGGGGGGAGTGGAGGGGGGGGGGGAGTGGAGAGAGAGGGGTGGGGGGGAGTGGAGAGAGAGGGGTGGGGGGGGGGAGTGGAGAGAGAGGGGTGGGGGGGGGGGGAGTGGAGAGAGAGGGGTGGGGGGGGGGAGTGGAGAGAGAGGGGTGGGGGGGGGAGTGGAGAGAGAGGGGTGGGGGGGGGAGTGGAGAGAGAGGGGTGGGGGGGGGAGTGGAGAGAGAGGGGTGGGGGGGGGAGTGGAGAGAGAGGGGTGGGGGGGGAGTGGAGAGAGAGGGGTGGGGGGGGGAGTGGAGAGAGAGGGGTGGGGGGGGGAGTGGAGAGAGAGGGGTGGGGGGGAGTGGAGAGAGAGGGGTGGGGGGGAGTGGAGAGAGGGGGGTGGGGGGGGGAGTGGAGAGAGGGGGGTGGGGGGGGAGTGGAGAGAGAGGGGTGGGGGGGGAGTGGAGAGAGAGGGGTGGGGGGGGAGTGGAGAGAGAGGGGTGGGGGGGGGAGTGGAGAGAGAGGGGTGGGGGGGGAGTGGAGAGAGAGGGGTGGGGGGGGGGAGTGGAGAGAGAGGGGTGGGGGGGGAGTGGAGAGAGAGGGGTGGGGGGGGAGTGGAGAGAGAGGGGGGTGGGGGGGGAGTGGAGAGAGAGGGGTGGGGGGGGAGTGGAGAGAGAGGGGTGGGGGGGGGAGTGGAGAGAGAGGGGTGGGGGGGGGAGTGGAGAGAGAGGGGTGGGGGAGGGGGAGAGAGGGGGGGGGGAGAGAGGGGGGGGGAGGGGGAGAGAGGGGGGGGGGGGTGAGAGGGGGGGGAGGAGGGGGAGAGAGGGGGGGAGGGGGGGGAGGGGGGGGGGGGAGGGGGGGGGAGGGGGGGGGAGAGAGGGGGGGAGGGGGGGGAGAGAGGGGGGGAGGGGGGGGAGAGAGGGGGGGAGGGGGGGGAGAGGGGGGGGAGAGAGGGGGGGAGGGGGGGGAGAGAGGGGGGGAGGGGGGGAGAGAGGGGGGGAGGGGGGGGAGAGAGGGGGGAGGGGGGGGAGAGAGGGGGGGAGGGGGGGGAGAGAGGGGGGGAGGGGGGGGAGAGAGGGGGGGAAGGGGGGGGGAGGGGGGGGAGAGAGGGGGGGAGGGGGGGGAGAGAGGGGGGGAGGGGGGGAGAGAGGGGGGGAGGGGGGGAGAGAGGGGGGGAGGGGGGGGAGAGAGGGGGGGAGGGGGGGGAGAGAGGGGGGGAGGGGGGGGGAGAGAGGGGGGGAGGGGGGGGAGAGAGGGGGGGAGGGGGGGGGAGAGAGGGGGGGAGGGGGGGAGAGAGGGGGGGAGGGGGGGAGAGAGGGGGGGAGGGGGGGGGAGAGAGGGGGAGAGGGGGGAGGGGGGGAGGGGGGGGGAGAGAGGGGGGGAGGGGGGGAGGGGGGGGAGAGAGGGGGGGAGGGGGGGGAGAGAGGGGGGGAGGGGGGGGAGAGAGGGGGGGGAGGGGGGGGAGAGAGGGGGGGAGGGGGGGAGAGAGGGGGGGAGGGGGGGAGAGAGGGGGGGAGGGGGGGGAGAGAGAGGGGGAGGGGGGGGAGAGAGGGGGGGAGGGGGGAGAGGGGGAGAGGGGGGGGGAGTGGAGAGAGAGGGGGGAGGGGGGAGGGGGGAGAGGGGGGGGAGTGGAGAGAGAGGGGGGAGGGGGAGAGGGGGGGGAGTGGAGAGAGGGGGGGGAGAGGGGGGGGAGTGGAGAGAGGGGTGGGGGAGGGGGGGGGCGGAAGCTGCCACTATCCAATCAGCAAGCAGCCGAGACAAGGCCATTGACCATTGACCCGTGACCCGCTCCGCTGCCCTCACTGTGCCGGGTTCGGGGGAACGGGTGGGGAATAATCCTCGGGCATTAGTCTGTGATGACAGCCCGCTCTGCGCTAGGCCGCTCGACCCGAGAGCCGAGCTCCCTCAGGCGACACTAACCTCCAGTCAGTCTCCAGCCGGGCCCTGCGTCACGACGCGACGACAACGTCAACACGCAGGGTGGGTCTCGGCACGCACGGAGGCTGCGCATGCGCAACGGTGGCCATCCTTTAGCAACATTCCGCTCGGGAACATGTAACGCGGTCTGTCTTGGAATCATCGCAAACCTGCCAGAACTCTCCAGACCATTCCCGAACCTCAGCCTTCCATCGTCGGGAAGGACAAGAACGCTGCCTGCCGCCAAGCTCCGCCCTGCGTCCGTGCGCCGTGACGTCAGCTCGAGCCTCTTGCTGCGGCCATTTTAGTGAGGTCAGCGAGGACAGAGTGAGGGAAAAGGGACAAGGGGGCGGCGGGGGGGAGGGGACAGTGGGGAGGGCGGGGAGGGGACAGTGGGGGCGGCGGGGGGGGAGGGGACAGTGGGGGCGGGGAGGGGACAGTGGGGGCGGGGTGGGGACAGTGGGGGCGGGGAGGGGACAGTGGGGGGGGGACAGTGGGAGTGGGGTGGGGGAGGGGAGGGGACAGTGGGGGCGGGGGGGGACGGGACAGTGGGGGCGGGGGGGAGGGGAGGGGACAGTGGGGGCGGGGGGGAGGGGACAGTGGGGGAGGGAAGGGGACAGTGGGGGCGGGGAGGAAGGGGACAGTGGGGGCGGGGAGGGAGGGCACAGTGGGGGAGGGGACAGTGGGGGCGGGGGTGGGGGGAGGGGAGGGGACAGTGGGGGTGGGAGGGGAGGGGACAGTGGGGGCGGGAGGGGAGGGGACAGTGGGGGCGGGGGGGGAGGGGAGGGGACAGTGGGGGCGGGGAGGGGACAGTGGGGGCGGGGGGGGATGGGAGGGGACAGTGGGGGCGGGGAGGGGACAGTGGGGGCGGGGGGAGGAGGGGAGGGGATAGGGGGGGCCGGGGGGGACAGTGGGGGCGGGGGGGGGAGAGGGGAGGGGACAGTGGGGGCGGGGGGGAGGGAAGGGAAAAGGGACAGTGGGGGCGGGGGGGGGAGGGAAGGGAAAAGGGACAGTGGGGGCGGGGGGGGAGGGAAGGGAAAATGGACAGTGGTGGTGGGGCGGGGGGAAGGGAAAAGGGACAGTGGGGGCGGGGGGGGAGGGAAGGGAAAATGGACAGTGGGGGCGGGGGGGGAGGGAAGGGAAAATGGACAGTGGTGGTGGGGCGGGGGGAAGGGAAAAGGGACAGTGGGGGCGGGGGGAAGGGACAGTGGGGCCGGGGGGAGAGAAGGGAAAAGGGACAGTGGGGGAGGGGAGGGGCGGGGGGAGGGATGGGAAAAGGGACAGTGGGGGAGTGGCGGGGGGAAGGGAAAAGAGACAGTGGGGGCGGGGGGAAGGGAAAATGGACAGTGGGGGTGGGGGAAGGGAAGGGAAAAGGGACAGTGGGGGCGGGGGGAAGGGAAAATGGACAGTGGGGGTGGGGGAAGGGAAGGGAAAAGGGACAGTGGGGGCGGGGGGAAGGGAAAATGGACAGTGGGGGCGGGGGAAGGGAAGGGAAAAGGGACAGTGGGGGCGGGGGGGAGGGAAGGGAAAAGGGACAGTGGGGGCGGGGGGGAGGGAAGGGAAAAGGGACAGTGGGGGCGGGGGGAAGGGAAGGGAAAAGGGACAGTGGGGGCGGTGGGAAGGAAGGGAAAAGGGACAGTGGGGGCGGGGGGGAGGGACAGTGGGGGTGGGGGGGAGGGACGGGAAAAGGGACAGTGGGGGCGGGGGGGAGGGAAGGGAAAAGGGACAGTGGGGGCGGGGGGAAGGAAGGGAAAAGGGACAGTGGAGGCGGGGGGAAGGGACAGTGGGGGCGGGGGGGAGGGACAGTGGGTGCGGGGGGGAGGGAAGGGAAAAGGGACAGTGGGGGCGGGGGGAAGGGACAGTGGGGGCGGGGGGGAGGGAAGTGGGAAGGGACAGTGGGGGCGGGGGGGAGGGAAGGGGGAAGGGACAGTGGGGGCGGGGGGGGAGGGAAGGGAAAAGGGACAGTGGGGGCGGGGGGAAGGGACAGTGGGGGCGGGGGAGAGGGAAGGGAAAAGGGACAGTGGGGGCGGGGGGAAGGGAAAAGGGACAGTGGGGGCGGCGGGAAGGGAAGGGAAAAGGGACAGTGGGGGCGGGGGGAAGGAACAGTGGGGGCGGGGGGGAGGGACAGTGGGGTGGGGGGGAGGGAAGGGAAAAGAGACAGTGGGGGCGGGGGGGAGGGAAGGGAAAAGGGACAGTGGAGGCGGGGGAAGGGAAGGCAAAAGGAACAGTGGGGGCGGGGGGGAAGGGAAGGGAAAAGGGACAGTGGGGGCGGGGGGAAGGGACAGTGGGAGCAAGGGGGAGGAAGGGAAAAGGGACAGTGGGGGCGGGGGGGGAGGGACAGTGGGGGCGGGGGGGAGGGAAGGGAAAAGGGACAGTGGGGGCGGGGGCAAGGGACAGTGGGGGCGGGGGGAAGGGACAGTGGGGGCGGGGGGGAGGAAGGGAAAAGGGACAGTGGGGGCGGGGGGGAAGAGACAATGGGGGCGGGGGGGAAGGGACAGTGGGGGCGGGGGGGAGGAAGGGAAAAGGGACAGTGGGGGCGGGGGGGAAGGGACAGTGGGGGCGGGGGGGAGGGACAGTGGGGGCGGGGGGGGAGGGACAGTGGGGGCGGGGGGGAGGAAAGGGAAAAGGGACAGTGGGGGCGGGGGAAGGGAAGGGAAAAGGGACAGTGGGGGCGGGGGAAGGGAAGGGAAAAGGGACAGTGGGGGCGGGGGAAGGGAAGGGAAAAGGGACAGTGGGGGCGGGGGAAGGGAAGGGAAAAGGGACAGTGGGGGCGGGGGAAGGGAAGGGAAAAGGGACAGTGGGGGCGGGGGGAGGGAAAAGGGACAGTGGGGGCGGGGGGAAGGGAAGGGAAAAGGGACAGTGGGGGCGGGGGGAGGGAAAAGGGACAGTGGGGGCGGGGGGAAGGGAAGGGAAAAGGGACAGTGGGGGCGGGGGGAAGGGAAGGGAAAAGGGACAGTGGGGGCGGGGGGAAGGGACAGTGGGGGCGGGGGGGGAGGAAGGGAAAAGGGACAGTGGGGGCGGGGGGAAGGGACAGTGGGGGCGGGGGGGAAGGGAAAAGGGACAGTGGAGGCGGGGGGGAGGGAAGGGAAAAGGGACAGTGGGGGTGGGGGGGAGGGAAGGGAAAAGGGACAGTGGGGGCGGGGGGAAGGGACAGTGGGGGCGGGGGGAAGGGACAGTGGGGGCGGGGGGGAGGAAGGGAAAAGGGACAGTGGGGGCGGGGGGGAAGAGACAATGGGGGCGGGGGGGAAGGGACAGTGGGGGCGGGGGGGAGGAAGGGAAAAGGGACAGTGGGGGCGGGGGGGAAGGGACAGTGGGGGCGGGGGGGGAGGGACAGTGGGGGCGGGGGGGGAGGGACAGTGGGGGCGGGGGGGAGGAAAGGGAAAAGGGACAGTGGGGGCGGGGGAAGGGAAGGGAAAAGGGACAGTGGGGGCGGGGGAAGGGAAGGGAAAAGGGACAGTGGGGGCGGGGGAAGGGAAGGGAAAAGGGACAGTGGGGGCGGGGGAAGGGAAGGGAAAAGGGACAGTGGGGGCGGGGGAAGGGAAGGGAAAAGGGACAGTGGGGGCGGGGGAAGGGAAGGGAAAAGGGACAGTGGGGGCGGGGGGAGGGAAAAGGGACAGTGGGGGCGGGGGGAAGGGAAGGGAAAAGGGACAGTGGGGGCGGGGGGGAAGGGAAAAGGGACAGTGGGGGCGGGGGGGGAAGGGAAAAGAAGGGAAAAGGGACAGTGGGGGCGGGGGAAGGGAAAAGGGACAGTGGGGGCGGGGGGAAGGGAAAAAGAAAATTGGGGGCGGGGGAAGGGAAAAGGGACAGTGGGGGCGGGGGGGAAGGGAAAAGAAGGGAAAAGGGACAGTGGGGGCGGGGGGGAAGGGAAAAGAAGGGAAAAGGGACAGTGGGGGCGGGGGAAGGGAAAAGGGACAGTGGGGGCGGGGGAAAGGGACAGTGGGGGTGGGGGGGAAGGGAAAAGAAGGGAAAAGGGACAGTGGGGGCGGGGGGAAGGGAAAAGGGACAGTGGGGGCGGCGGGAAGGGAAAAGGGACAGTGGGGGCGGGGGGAAGGGAAAAGGGACAGTGGGGGCGGGGGGAAGGGAAAAGGACAGTGGGGGCGGGGGGAAGGGAAAAGGACAGTGGGGGCGGGGGGAAGGGAAAAGGACAGTGGGGGCGGGGCAAGGGAAAAGGGACAGTGGGGGCGTGGGGAAGGGAAAAGAAGGGAAAAGGGACAGTGGGGGCGGGGGAAGGGAAAAGGGACAGTGGGGGCGGGGGGAAGGGAAAAGAAGGGAAAAGTGACAGTGGGGGCGGGGGGAAGGGAAAAGGGACAGTGGGGGCGGGGGGAAGGGAAAAGGGACAGTGGGGGGCGGGGGGAAGGGAAGGGAAAAGGGACAGTGGGGGCGGGGGAAGGGAAAAGGGACAGTGGGGGCGGGGGAAGGGAAGGGAAAAGGGACAGTGGGGGCGGGGGAAGGGAAGGGAAAAGGGACAGTGGGGGCGGGGGGGAGGGAAGGGACAAGGGACAGTGGGGGCGGGGGGGAGGGAAGGGACAAGGGACAGTGGGGGCGGGGGAAGGGAAAAGGGACAGTGGGGGCGGGGGGGAGGGAAGGGAAAAGGGACAGTGGGGGCAGGGGCAAGGGAAATGGGACAGTGGGGGCGGGGGGAAGGGAAGGGAAAAGGGACAGTGGGGGCGGGGTGAAGGGACAGTGGGGGCAGGGGGGAGGGAAGGGAAAAGGGACAGTGGGGGCGGGGGGAAGGGAAAAGGGACAGTGGGGGCGGCGGGGGGAAGGAACAGTGGGTGCGGGGGGAGGGACAGTGGGGTGGGGGGGAGGGAATGGAAAAGGGACAGTGGGGGCGGGGGGGAGGGAAGGGAAAAGGGACAGTGGGAGCGAGGGGGGAGGAAGGGAAAAGGGACAGTGGGGGCGGGGGGGAGGGAAGGGAAAAGGGACAGTGGGGGCGGGGGGGAAGGGAAAAGGGACAGTGGGGGCGGGGGGGAGGGAAGGGAAAAGGGACAGTGGGGGCGGGGGGGAGGGAAGGGAAAAGGGACAGTGGGGGCGGGGGGGAGGGAAGGGAAAAGGGACAGTGGGGGCGGGGGGGAGGGAAGGGAAAAGGGACAGTGGGGGCGGGGGGGAAGGGAAGGGAGAGTGGGGGCGGAAGAAGGGAAAAGGGACAGTGGGGGCGGGGGAAGGGAAAAGGGACAGTGGGGGCGGGGGGAAGGGAAAAGGGACAGTGGGGGTGGGGGGAAGGGAAAAGGGACAGTGGGGGCGGGGGGAAGGGAAAAGGGACAGTGGGGGTGGGGGGAAGGGAAAAGAAGCGAAAAGGGACAGTGGGGGCGGGGGGAAGGGAAAAGGGACAGTGGGGGCGGGGGGGAAGGGAAAAGGGACAGTGGGGGTGGGGGGGAAGGGAAAAGGGACAGTGGGGGCGGGGGAAGGGAAAAGGGACAGTGGGGGCGGGGGGAAGGGAAAAGGGACAGTGGGGGCGGGGGAAGGGAAAAGGGACAGTGGGGGCGGGGGGGAAGGGAAAAGAAGGGAAAAGGGACAGTGGGGGCGGGGGAAGGGAAAAGGGACAGTGGGGGCGGGGGGAAGGGAAAAAGAAAATTGGGGGCGGGGGAAGGGAAAAGGGACAGTGGGGGCGGGGGGGAAGGGAAAAGAAGGGAAAAGGGACAGTGGGGGTGGGGGAAGGGAAAAGGGACAGTGGGGGCGGGGGAAGGGAAAAGGGACAGTGGGGGCGGGGGAAAGGGACAGTGGGGGTGGGGGGAAGGGAAAAGAAGGGAAAAGGGACAGTGGGGGCGGGGGGAAGGGAAAAGGGACAGTGGGGGCGGGGGGAAGGGAAAAGGGACAGTGGGGGCGGGGGGAAGGGAAAAGGGACAGTGGGGGCGGGGGGAAGGGAAAAGGGACAGTGGGGGCGGGGGGAAGGGAAAAGGACAGTGGGGGCGGGGGGAAGGGAAAAGGACAGTGGGGGCGGGCAAGGGAAAAGGGACAGTGGGGGCGGGGGGAAGGGAAAAGAAGGGAAAAGGGACAGTGGGGGCGGGGGAAGGGAAAAGGGACAGTGGGGGCGGGGAGAAGGGAAAAGTGACAGTGGTGGCGGGGGGAAGGGAAAAGGGACAGTGGGGGCGGGGGGAAGGGAAAAGGGACAGTGGGGGGCGGGGGGAAGGGAAGGGAAAAGGGACAGTGGGGGCGGGGGAAGGGAAAAGGGACAGTGGGGGCGGGGGAAGGGAAGGGAAAAGGGACAGTGGGGGCGGGGGAAGGGAAGGGAAAAGGGACAGTGGGGGCGGGGGGGAGGGAAGGGACAAGGGACAGTGGGGGCGGGGGAAGGGAAAAGGGACAGTGGGGGCCGGGGGGGAGGGAAGGGAAAAGGGACAGTGGGGGCAGGGGCAAGGGAAATGGGACAGTGGGGGCGGGGGGAAGGGAAGGGAAAAGGGACAGTGGGGGCGGGGGGAAGGGATAGTGGGGGCAGGTGGGAGGGAAGGGAAAAGGGACAGTGGGGGCGGGGGGAAGGGAAAAGGGACAGTGGGGGCGGCGGGGGGAAGGAACAGTGGGGGCGGGGGGAGGGACAGTGGGGTGGGGGGGAGGGAAGGGAAAAGGGACAGTGGGGGCGGGGGGGAGGGAAGGGAAAAGGGACAGTGGGAGCGAGGGGGGAGGAAGGGAAAAGGGACAGTGGGGGTGGGGGGAAGGGAAGGGAAAAGGGACAGTGGGGGTGGGGGGAAGGGACAGTGGGAGCGAGGGGGGAGGAAGGGAAAAGGGACAGTGGGGGCGGGGGGAAGGGACAGTGGGGGCGGGGGGGGAGGGACAGTGGGGGCGGGGGGGAGGGAAGGGAAAAGGGACAGTGGGGGCGGGGGGAAGGGACAGTGGGGGTGGGGGGAGAGGGACAGTGGGGGCGGGGGGGAGGGAAGGGAAAAGGGACAGTGGGGGCGGGGGGGAGGGAAGGGAAAAGGGACAGTGGGGGCGGGGGGAAGGGAAAAGGGACAGTGGGGGCGGGGGGAAGGGAAGGGAAAAGGGACAGTGGGGGCGGGGGGAAGGGAAGGGAAAAGGGACTGGGGGCGGGGGGAAGGGAAAAGGGACAGTGGGGGCGGGGGGAAGGGAAGGGAAAAGGGACAGTGGGGGCGGGGGGAAGGGACAGTGGGGGCGGGGGGGAAGGGAAAAGGGACAGTGGGGGCGGGGGGGAGGGAAGGGAAAAGGGACAGTGGAGGCGGGGGAAGGGACAGTGGGAGCGAGGGGGTGGAAGGGAAAAGGGACAGTGGGGGCGGGGGGAAGGGAAAAGGGACAGTGGGGGCGGGGGGAAGGGAAAAGGGACAGTGGGTGCGGGGGGGAGGGAAGGGAAAAGGGACAGTGGGGGCGTGGGGGAGGGAAGGGAAAAGGGACAGTGGGGGCGGGGGGAAGGGAAGGGAAGGGAAAAGGGACAGTGGGGGCGGGGGAAGGGAAAAGGGACAGTGGGGGTGGGGGAAGGGAAAAGGGACAGTGGGGGCGTGGGGAAGGGAAAAGGGACAGTGGGGGCGTGGGGAAGGGAAAAGGGACAGTGGGGGTGGGGGGAAGGGAAAAGGGACAGTGGCGGCGGGGGAAGGGAAAAGGGACAGTGGGGGCGGGGGGGAAGGGAAAAGGGACAGTGGGGGCGGGGGAAGGGAAAAGGGACAGTGGGGGCGGGGGGAAGGGAAAAAGAAAATTGGGGGCGGGGGAAGGGAAAAGGGACAGTGGGGGCGGGGGGGAAGGGAAAAGAAGGGAAAAGGGACAGTGGGGGCGGGGGAAGGGAAAAGGGACAGTGGGGGCGGGGGGAAGGGAAGGGAAGGGAAAAGGGACAGTGGGGGCGGGGGAAGGGAAAAGGGACAGTGGGGGTGGGGGAAGGGAAAAGGGACAGTGGGGGCGTGGGGAAGGGAAAAGGGACAGTGGGGGCGTGGGGAAGGGAAAAGGGACAGTGGGGGCGTGGGGAAGGGAAAAGGGACAGTGGGGGTGGGGGGAAGGGAAAAGGGACAGTGGGGGCGGGGGAAGGGAAAAGGGACAGTGGGGGCGGGGGGGGAAGGGAAAAGAAGGGAAAAGGGACAGTGGGGGCGGGGGAAGGGAAAAGGGACAGTGGGGGCGGGGGGAAGGGAAAAGGGACTGGGGGCGGGGGGAAGGGAAAAGGGACAGTGGGGGCGGGGGGAAGGGAAAAGGGACTGGGGGCGGGGGGAAGGGAAAAGGGACAGTGGGGGCGGGGGGAAGGGAAAAAGAAAATTGGGGGCGGGGGAAGGGAAAAGGGACAGTGGGGGTGGGGGGGAAGGGAAAAGAAGGGAAAAGGGACAGTGGGGGCGGGGGAAGGGAAAAGGGACAGTGGGGGCGGGGGAAGGGAAAAGGGACAGTGGGGGCGGGGGAAAGGGACAGTGGGGGTGGGGGGAAGGGAAAAGAAGGGAAAAGGGACAGTGGGGGCGGGGGGAAGGGAAAAGGGACAGTGGGGGCGGCGGGAAGGGAAAAGGGACAGTGGGGGCGGGGGGGAAGGGAAAAGGGACAGTGGGGGCGGGGGGAAGGGAAAAGGGACAGTGGGGGCGGGGGGAAGGGAAAAGGACAGTGGGGGCGGGGGGAAGGGAAAAGGACAGTGGGGGCGGGGCAAGGGAAAAGGGACAGTGGGGGCGGGGGGAAGGGAAAAGGGACAGTGGGGGCGGGGGAAGGGAAAAGGGACAGTGGGGGCGGGGGGAAGGGAAAAGAAGGGAAAAGGGACAGTGGGGGCGGGGGGAAGGGAAAAGGGACAGTGGGGGCGGGGGGAAGGGAAAAGGGACAGTGGGGGGCGGGGGGAAGGGAAGGGAAAAGGGACAGTGGGGGCGGGGGAAGGGAAAAGGGACAGTGGGGGCGGGGGAAGGGAAAAGGGACAGTGGGGGCGGGGGAAGGGAAGGGAAAAGGGACAGTGGGGGTGGGGGAAGGGAAGGGAAAAGGGACAGTGGGGGCGGGGGGGAGGGAAGGGACAAGGGACAGTGGGGGCGGGGGAAGGGAAAAGGGACAGTGGGGGCGGGGGGGAGGGAAGGGAAAAGGGACAGTGGGGGCAGGGGCAAGGGAAATGGGACAGTGGGGGCGGGGGGAAGGGAAAAGGGACAGTGGGGGCGGGGGGAAGGGACAGTGGGGGCAGGGGGGAGGGAAGGGAAAAGGGACAGTGGGGGCGGGGGGAAGGGAAAAGGGACAGTGGGGGCGGCGGGGGGAAGGAACAGTGGGGGCGGGGGGAGGGACAGTGGGGTGGGGGGGAGGGAAGGGAAAAGGGACAGTGGGGGCGGGGGGGAGGGAAGGGAAAAGGGACAGTGGGGGCGTGGGGAAGGGAAAAGGGACAGTGGGGGTGGGGGGAAGGGAAAAGAAGGGAAAAGGGACAGTGGGGGCGGGGGGAAGGGAAGGGAAAAGGGACAGTGGGGGCGGGGGGGAGGGAAGGGAAAAGGGACAGTGGAGGCGGGGGAAGGGACAGTGGGAGCGAGGGGGGAGGAAGGGAAAAGGGACAGTGGGGGTGGGGGGAAGGGAAGGGAAAAGGGACAGTGGGGGCGGGGGGAAGGGACAGTGGGAGCGAGGGGGGAGGAAGGGGAAAAGGGACAGTCGGGGCGGGGGGAAGGGACAGTGGGGGCGGGGGGGGAGGGACAGTGGGGGCGGGGGGGAGCGAAGGGAAAAGGGACTGTGGGGGCGGGGGGAAGGGACAGTGGGGGCGGGGGGGGAGGGACAGTGGGGGCGGGGGGGAGGGAAGGGAAAAGGGACAGTGGGGGCGGGGGGAAGGGACAGTGGGGGCGGGGGGGAGGGACAGTGGGGGCGGGGGGGAGGGAAGGGAAAAGGGACTGTGGGGGCGGGGGGAAGGGACAGTGGGGGCGGGGGGGAGGGACAGTGGGGGCGGGGGGGAGGGAAGGGAAAAGGGACAGTGGGGGCGGGGGGAAGGGACAGTGGGGGCGGGGGGAGAGGGACAGTGGGGGCGGTGGGGAGGGAAGGGAAAAGGGACAGTGGGGGCGGGGGGAAGGGAAAAGGGACAGTGGGGGCGGGGGGAGGGAAAAGGGACAGTGGGGGCGGGGGGAAGGGAAGCGAAAAGGGACTGGGGGCGGGGGGAAGGGAAGGGAAAAGGGACAGTGGGGGCGGGGGGAAGGGAAGGGGAAAAGGGACAGTGGGGGCGGGGGGAAGGGACAGTGGGGGCGGGGGGGAAGCGAAAAGGGACAGTGGGGGCGGGGGGGGAGGGAAGGGAAAAGGGACAGTGGAGGCGGGGGAAGGGACAGTGGGAGCGAGGGGGTGGAAGGGAAAAGGGACAGTGGGGGCGGGGGGAAGGGAAAAGGGACAGTGGGGGCAGGGGGAAGGGAAAAGGGACAGTGGGTGCGGGGGGGAGGGAAGGGAAAAGGGACAGTGGGGGCGGGGGGGAGGGAAGGGAAAAGGGACAGTGGGGGCGGGGGGAAGGGAAGGGAAGGGAAAAGGGACAGTGGGGGTGGGGGAAGGGAAAAGGGACAGTGGGGGTGGGGGAAGGGAAAAGGGACAGTGGGGGCGTGGGGAAGCGAAAAGGGACAGTGGGGGTGGGGGGAAGGGAAAAGAAGGGAAAAGGGACAGTGGGGGCGGGGGGAAGGGAAGGGAAAAGGGACAGTGGGGGCGGGGGGAAGGGAAGGGAAAAGGGACAGTGGGGGCGGGGAGGAGGAAGGGAAAAGGGACAGTGGGGGCGGGGGGAAGGGACAGTGGGGGCGGGGGGGAAGGGAAAAGGGACAGTGGGGGCGGGGGGGAGGGAAGGGAAAAGGGACAGTGGGGGCGGGGGGGAGGGAAGGGAAAAGGGACAGTGGGGGCGGGGGGAAGGGAAAAGGGACAGTGGGGGCGGGGGGAAGGGAAAAGGGACAGTGGGGGCGGGGGGTAGGGAAGGGAAAAGGGACAGTGGGGGCGGGGGGAAGGGAAGGGAAAAGGGACAGTGGGGGCGGGGGGAAGGGAAGGGAAGGGAAGGGAAAAGGGACAGTGGGGGCGGGGGAAGGGAAAAGAGACAGTGGGGGCGGGGGAAGGGAAAAGGGACAGTGGGGGCGTGGGGAAGGGAAAAGGGACAGTGGGGTGGGGGGAAGGGAAAAGGGACAGTGGGGGGCGGGGGTAAGGGAAAAGGGACAGTGGGGGCGGGGGGGAAGGGAAAAGAAGGGAAAAGGGACAGTGGGGGCGGGGGAAGGGAAAAGGGACTGGGGGCGGGGGGAAGGGAAAAGGGACAGTGGGGGCGGGGGAAGGGAAAAGGGACAGTGGGGGCGGGTGAAGGGAAAAGGGACAGTGGGGGCGGGGGGGAAGGGAAAAGAAGGGAAAAGGGACAGTGGGGGCGGGGGAAGGGAAAAGGGACAGTGGGGGCGGGGGAAGGGAAAAGAGACAGTGGGGGCGGGGGAAGGGAAAAGGGACAGTGCGGGCGGGGGAAGGGAAAAGGGACAGTGGGGGCGTGGGGAAGGGAAAAGGGACAGTGGGGTGGGGGGAAGGGAAAAGAAGGGAAAAGGGACAGTGGGGGGCGGGGGGAAGGGAAAAGGGACAGTGGGGGCGGGGGGGAAGGGAAAAGAAGGGAAAAGGGACAGTGGGGGCGGGGGAAGGGAAAAGGGACTGGGGGCGGGGGGAAGGGAAAAGGGACAGTGGGGGCGGGGGAAGGGAAAAGGGACAGTGGGGGCGGGGGGGAAGGGAAAAGAAGGGAAAAGGGATAGTGGGGGCGGGGGAAGGGAAAAGGGACAGTGCGGGCGGGGGGAAGGGAAAAGAAGGGAAAAGGGACAGTGGGGGCGGGGGAAGGGAAAAGGGACAGTGGGGGCGGGGGAAGGGAAAAGGGACAGTGGGGGCGGGGGAAGGGAAAAGGGACAGTGGGGGCGGGGGAAAGGGACAGTGGGGGTGGGGGGAAGGGAAAAGAAGGGAAAAGGGACAGTGGGGGCGGGGGGAAGGGAAAAGAAGGGAAAAGGGACTGGGGGCGGGGGAAGGGAAAAGGGACAGTGGGTGCGGGGGCAAGGGAAAAGGGACAGTGGGGGCGGGGGGAAGGGAAAAGAAGGGAAAAGGGACAGTGGGGGCGGGGGAAGGGAAAAGGGACAGTGGGGGCGGGGGGAAGGGAAAAGAAGGGAAAAGGGATAGTGGGGGCGGAGGGAAGGGAAAAGGGACAGTGGGGGGCGGGGGGAAGGGAAGGGAAAAGGGACAGTGGGGGCTGGGGAAGGGAAGGGAAAAGGGACAGTGGGGGCTGGGGAAGGGAAGGGAAAAGGGACAGTGGGGGCGGGGGGGAGGGAAGGGACAAGGGACAGTGGGGGCGGGGGGGAGGGAAGGGAAAAGGGACAGTGGGGGCAGGGGGAAGGGAAAAGGGACAGTGGGGGCAGGGGGAAGGGAAAAGGGACAGTGGGGGCAGGGGGAAGGGAAAAGGGACAGTGGGGGCGGGGGGAAGGGAAGGGAAAAGGGACAGTGGGGGCGGGGGGAAGGGAAAAGGGACAGTGGGGGCGGGGGGGAGGGAAGGGACAAGGGACAGTGGGGGCGGGGGGGAGGGAAGGGAAAAGGGACAGTGGGGGCGGGGGGGAAGGGAAAAGGGACAGTGGGGGAGGGGTGGGAGGAAGGGAAAAGGGACAGTGGGGGAGGGGGGAGAGGAAGGGATAAGGGACAGTGGGGGTGGGGGGAGAGGAAGGGAAAAGGGACAGTGAGGGAGGGATGGGAGGAAGGGAAAAGGGACAGTGGGGGAGGGGGGAGAGGAAGGGAAAAGGGACAGTGAGGGAGGGATGGGAGGAAGTGAAAAGGGACAGTGGGGGTGGGGAGTGAGGGATGGGAGGAAGGGAAAAGGGACAGTGGGGGGGGGTTGTGAGGGATGGGAGGAAGGGAAAACGAACAGTGGGGGAGGGGGGAGAGGAAGGGAAAAGGTACAGTGGGGGAGGGGTGGGAGGAAGGGATAAGGGACAGTGGGGGGAGGGGTGGGAGGAAGGGATAAGTGACACGGAGGGAGGGGTGGGAGGGATAAGGGACAGGGAGGGAGGGGTGGGAGGAAGGGATAAGGGACAGGGAGGGAGGGGTGGGAGGAAGGGAAAAGGGACAGGGAGGGAGGGGTGGGAGGAAGGGAAAAGGGACAGGGAGGGAGGGGTGGGAGGAAGGGAAAAGGGACAGGGAGGGAGGGGTGGGAGGAAGGGAAAAGGGACAGTGGGGGAGGGGGGAGAGGAAGGGAAAAGGGACAGTGGGGGAGGGGGGAGAGGAAGGGAAAAGGGACAGTGGGGGAGGGGGGAGAGGAAGGGAAAAGGGACAGTGGGGGCGGGGGGGGGTGAGGGATGGGAGGAAGGGAAAAGGGACAGTGGGGGAGGGATGGGAGGAAGGGAAAAGGGACAGTGGGGGAGGGATGGGAGGAAGGGAAAAGGGACAGTGGGGGCGGGGGGGGGATGGGAGGAAGGGAAAAGGGACAGTGGGGGCGGGGGGGAGGAATGGGAGGAAGGGATAAGGGACAGGGTGGGAGGGATGGGAGGAAGGGATAAGGGACAGTGGGGGCGAGGGGGGATGGGAGGAAGGGATAAGGGACAGTGGGGGCGGGGGGGGGATGGGAGGAAGGGATAAGGGACAGTGGGGGCGGGTGGGGGGTGGGAGGAAGGGATAAGGGAAAGTGGGGGTGGGGGGGGAGGGATGGGAGGAAGGGATAAGGGACAGTGGGGGCGGGGGGGGAGGGATGGGAGGAAGGGATAAGGGACAGTGGGGGTGGGGGGGGAAGGGATAAGGGACAGTGGGGGTGGGGGGGGGAAGGGATAAGGGACAGTGGGGGTGGGGGGGGGGAAGGGATAAGGGACAGTGGGGGTGGGGGGGAAGGGATAAGGGACAGTGGGGGTGGGGGGGAAGGGATAAGGGACAGTGGGGGTGGCGGGGGGGGGAAGGGATAAGGGACAGTGGGGGCGGGGGGGAAGGGATAAGGGACAGTGGGGGCGGGGGGGGGGAGGGATGGGAGGAAGGGATAAGGGACAGTGGGGGAGGGATGGGAGGAAGGGATAAGGGACAGTGGGGGCGGGGGGAGGGATGGGAGGAAGGGATAAGGGACAGTGGGGGTGGGGGGGAGGGATGTGAGGAAGGGATAAGGGACAGTGGGGGGGAGGGGAGGGATGGGAGGAAGGGATAAGGGACAGTGGGGGCGGGGGGGAGGGATGGGAGGAAGGGATAAGGGACTGGGGGCGGGGGGAGGGATGGGAGGAAGGGATATGGGACAGTGGGGGCGGGGGGAGGGGTGGGAGGAAGTGAAAAGGGACAGTGGGGGCGGGGGGAGTGGAGGGATGGGAGGAAGGGAAAAGGGACAGTGGGGCCGGGGGGGGATGGGTGGGAGGAAGGGAAAAGGGACAGTGGGGGTGGGGGGGAGGAAGGGAAAAGGGACAGTGGGGGTGGGGGGGGGAGGAAGGGAAAAGGGACAGTGGGGGAGGGGTGGGAGGAAGGGAAAAGGGACAGTGGGGGCGGGGGGGAGGGATGGGAGGAAGGGAAAAGGGACAGTGGGGGCGGGGGGAGGGATGGGAGGAACGGGTAAGGGAGCAATGGGCAGGGATGGAGGGAGGCGGGTGAGTGGGGAGTGAGAGGTTGGTTGGTGACAGAATGGATGTGGAGGAGGGGATGGACATGGGGGAGGAGGGCAGCAGGTGGAGGTGGTGAGGTGTGGAGGATAGGGGAATGGAGGTAGGTGGTGGTGGGGAGTGTGGGGGTTGGAGTTTTGTGGTGGTGGAGTGGGATGTGAAGGATGGTGGTGAGGGACGGAGGGAGTGTTGGAGAAATGGGTGTTGGTGGGGGATAGGGGTGTTGGTGGAAGAGGTTTTGGGGGTTGGAGGAGTTGGGAATAGAGAGGAATGGCAGATGGAGGGGGTGTGGTGCAGGAATGGGTGTGCTGATGGAGGAGGGTGGTGGGGAAGGTGGGTAGGGATGGAGAGTGGGAAGTGGTGGAGGGAGGATGGTGACGGAGACTACAGGGAATGAAGGAATATTGGGGAGGGGAATTGGTGTGGGCCTCTGTGTTTGGGATGGGCATTAGCAAGAGGGGTATAGGATAAGGAGAGGGATTTGGGCTAGGAGAGAGATGGGGCTTGGGAGGGTGAGAATCACATGAGTATGGGGGATTGATGGTATGAGAGAAGAGGGAGGAAGGAAGGACAGTGATAGAAGAGTGAAAGTTTATAGGGAGGGAGAGAGGAGTTTGCACAGGGTGAGATGGAAGAGACAGCTAGCTGGTGGTGGTGTGAAGAAAATGGGAGTGAGGGGTAGTTATAAAGGGAATTGGTGAGGGGAAGAGACTGAGCTGGAGGATCTGCGAGGTTTGCATGTAGGGAGGAATGATGTATGTTTCCATTTGGGGATGTAGATGAATAGAGGGCAGGATGGAGGGACAAGGAAAAAGGGGTTGCTGGTTATGGGGTTCAATATAGTCTGACTCTGGTGAACTCTCCTCAGGTCGTGCAGGAGTCAGAGCGATGCCCCGACACTGCTCGGCTGAGGGCTGCACATCCCGGGACACGAAGGAGTCGAGAATTAATGGCGTCACGTTTCACAGGTCAGTGAGACCTCTCCCTACCCCACCTTCCAGGTTGTTTGCCTCAGTGGGAGCTGTTTCTCCCTCCAGTGGTAAGGTATGTTTAACCACAACCTCTCCAACCCAGTCATGCTTTTCAGTGGTCACATTCATTTCTCATTGGTTTTATTTCACTCAGGTTGCCCAAGAAGGGGAGATTTCAGCGTGAGAGCTGGTTGCTGAATTGTTGCCGGAAGAACCCGGATGGGACAGTTCCCTGGGATCCACCCTCTCAGTTCATCTACTTCTGTTCAAAACATTTTGAGAAACACTGTTTTGAGCTTGTGGGGCTGAGGTAATTCGTAGCATCTGTCAAACCTTGGCCTAATACGCCCGTTTCAACTAATCAGTACAACCCATTAATAGTTTGGGTGGCACAGTGCTCAGTGGTTAGCGCTGCTACTACTGCACAGCACCAAGGACCTGGATTCAAATCCAGTCTCAGGTGGCTGCCTGTGTGGAATTTGCACGTTCTCCCCGTGTCTGTGTGGATTTCCCCCGGGTGCTCCAGTTTCCTCCCACAGACCAAACGTGCAGGTTAGCTAGATTGGTCATGCTAAATTGCCTGTAGTGTCCAGGGATGTGCAGGCTGGATGGGTTAGCCATGGGAAATGCAGGGTTATAGGGTGGGGGTGTGCCTGGGATGCTTTTTAGAGGATCGGTGTGAATTCTTTGGGCCGAATAGCCTGGTTCCACATTGTAGGGATTCTCTGAATCTATTATGCTCTCCTCTGCCAGATTACCATGGTTTATTAGACCTTGGTCTACCTGATCACCGTGACCTAACAGACCCTAGTTTACCCAGTCACCTGGAACATCAGATCAATTGGATCACATCAGTGGGCTGAAGAATGGCAGATGGATAAACGTGAGGTATTGCATTTTGGTGAAACAAAGACAAGACTCAAACAATTAACAATAGGGCTTTGTGAGTGTTGTAGAACAGAGCGATCGAAGGGTTCAGGTACATAATTTTTTAAAGTTTGCATCACATATGGATAGGGTTGTTAACAAGGTATTTAAGCATGCTTGCCTTTATTGCTCAGACCTTTGAGTATTGGAGTTGGGACATTACATAGAGGCTTTTTCTTGGAGTACTGTGTCCAGTCTGGTCTTCCTATTACAGGAAGGATATTATTAAGCTGGAGCGGGTTCAGAAGAGATATAGCAGGATGTTGCTGAGAATGGAGGGTTGGAGTTATAAGGAGAGGCTGGATAAAGTCATAGAGTTGTACAACACAGAAACAGACCCTTCGGACAGACTCATCCATGTCAATCAAATATCCTAAACTAATTAGTCTCATTTGCCAGCACTTGGCCCATATCCCTCTAAACCCTTCCTATTCATCTACCCATCCAGATGGCTTTTAAATGTTGTGATTGTATCAGCCTCCACCACTTCCTCTGGCAGCTCATTTCATACACTCACCACCCTCTGTATGAAAAAAAATGCCTCTTGGGTCCCTTTTAAATCTTTCCCCTCACCCTACACCTATGCCCCCTCGGTCTGGATTTGCCCAACCCAGGGAAAATGCTATCAGGCTGGAACCTTTTTCACTGAAGTGTAGGAGTTTGACAGGTGACCTTATTGAGGTTTATAAAATTACGAGGGATATAGATAAGATGAATGGCAGGTGTCTTTTCCTTAAGGTGGGGGTTTTCAAGACTAGGGGGCATATTTTTAAGGTGAGAGTAAAAAGAATTTTAAAAGTTTACACAGAAAGTGGTTCATGTATGGAGTGAACTTCCAGAGGATGTGGTGGATGCAGGTAGTTACAAATTTAAAAAGACAGATATGTTCACAAATAGGAAATGTTTGGAGGGATATGGGCCAAGTGTAGGCAAGTGGGACTAGTTCAGTTGAGGATTTTGGGCGGCTGGTTGGACCGAAGGGTCTGTTTCTATACTGTATGTCTCGGAGATCCTGATCCACATGTTCTTTACAGTCTCTTGGATTGCCAAGGCCCATCAAATTCCTTAGCTTGCCTAATCACCGCTGTTTATTTGTTCCCAGTTCAGCTGATCACCAGTCCAACAGACCCCAGTCTGTTCCCCCAATCCATCAAACATAGTCTGGTGGATCATCCTGGCCGCTCAAATCTGTCTTCCTGATACCATCAGACCTGGTTTCCTTGGATCACTGGGGTTCATCAGACCTTAATTCCCCAGGTTCAACACATAACAATTCAGGTCAGTTCTATTTTTGGGTAATGTGTGGAGGAAGTTCACTGCTTTCCTTGTTTTCTTCCCCCAGTCGTTATCACCGCCTGCGAGATGATGCTGTCCCCACGTTATTTCAGTCGTGTCCTCAGGCAAAGGTGGCGCTGAGTGGAGGACACAGTGAAAAGACAGTGTCTGTACAAACCAATGAATGGTGAGAAGCTTCTGGTGACTGCTTTAACCATGTGATTCACAGGATGCATTTGTGCTGTTCACTGAAAGTCTTAACTAAAAATCCCATTTGTATTTCTCCCATTGCCCTGTTCACTGACTCAGTGCAAATGGCTAGAGCATGCTTCAGAGTTAGAGTCCAGATGGTTGATGTAGAGACTGAAGCTTCCTGTCAGGGGTAGGTGAGTGTTTCCTGCCTACAGCCACTGGATCAGGGAAGGGACAAGTGAGCCAAGACTCCTCACCTCAAAGTAGTCACCTATTTGTGCAAATGTTACTTCAGGGCACAAATAAGCTCATTGTGATGCCATCTTGGCCAAATATTCAGTGGCTACTGCTTGTCTGTCCACAATCAGATAATGGTCATTTTGGTTAGGCAGTGAAGAATGAACAGCACGCTAGGGTTCTTGAGAATAGAGGGAGGAAACTGACATTAAAGTATCCACAGTTGATAGCTTCCTGTCCTTTATTAACCTTCAGCTAATCTCCCTTCCTGTCTGTCCAACAGCCTCACTGATGGCAGTGGCTCTTTACCTGCTCCTGATCTCAGGAACGCTGACACTAGCTCAGGGATGAGCTTCAGCATTTCTCAGGATGGCACTTCCTTTATTCTGGGTTATTCTGATCCTCAAGATAGAGTGAATGAAACTTTCTGCTTATATGAAACATCATCTCCTGACATACCGATCTCCATAACGCAGCCTGAACCAGAGGACACAGCTCCGACTGTCATTTATCTCATTGAAGTGAATTCGCAGTCTGTGGAGTTGGAGGCAGCTGGAAACACAGAGGAAGCCTCCAAGGACATCTCGTTGCCTCTGCCTCAGCCTGTCCTCCTGAATGAACACTCATCTGACTGTCAAGTGGAGCTGGATGATGACAGGGACCCTGTCCCCATTGCTTTGTATATGGCTCGCATTCCCAATCCACCACCTAAACCTGGTGCCTACATTCCTGTTGAGCACAGTTACACTGTAGGCTGTCCACTGGTTTGGAAGATGAAGCTAGAGGCTCTGAAGGTGGCCTTTGAGAAGGTCACCAAGGAGCTGCGGGCTAGCAGGAAACGGGAGAGTCGTCTGCGGGCACGAATCACATCCATCTTGAGACCACAACACCAAGTGCTTCAAGATGAATGTACTGAATCGGACATAACTGAGGGCTGCCAGCCACAGTTTGAAGTTTGAGGTGGAAGTGGTGGATGAGGCTGTGAATCTGTAGCTACATTTTGACTCAGTCACTTATTTAACCAATGCTGTCGATTCATCACTAAGTAAACCAGCAACAAAGTGTGAGGAGAACAGTGGCATGTTGGGGAGGGGAGGAGTAAGAAATGTGTTTTGGGAAAGCAACTGGGAGAGGAGATGGGATGGAGGTGGGGGAGGGGAAGAAAGAGAGAGAGAGAGAAGTGAAGTGAAGTGGCTGGAGGGAGGGAGAGTGGGGTTTTGTCATCATGGATCCTGGGAGATTTTCCAAGCTCCCTTTGATTTGTGTAGGATGACAGAAATCATACCACAAAGGTCGAATTATACAGAGTTAACTAATCTGTTGTTAGGTTTTGCAGCATGAGGTGAGGTGATCTCTTGAACATTTTACTGTTTAACATAAAGACCACAGTAAAACATTTATTTTTATGATTGAGAACATTGGCTGCTGTAGTAAACATGACCGCTCTAAATCATTGGTCAGTTTACCCTCGGTCGTTATTTCTGTGTTTCTGAAGGCTACAAGAAATCCTACCACATTGCATGCAGTCTGTGTTGGGGGTTAATCAACCATGTCCTGCAGCACACAGCTAAACCCATACGTGCCTCTTTTAACAGACACCCCTGTGCATTTTCTGGCAAAGATCCCAGTCAGTGAAAAGGAGGGCTTTGACCCAATTTTTTTTCTTTGTCACCCCTGCCAGCCAACACACAGGATATTAAGGCCAATTACAAACCTCTCGCTTTCAATATTTGTAGACAAAAAAAAAATGAAGTGATTGAAATGACACTGTAAAAAGCGATTGCTTGTCTCTCAATGTTACCTTGTATCAGTGTTTGTAGATTGGCTGTCCTGGGATTCTGCCTCTAGGCTATGACTGTTCTCCTTTGTTGATTTACATGGCTTTTAGGAAAGCTGACAATTGTACAGGATGAGGCTGACGTGATTTGACTATTTTAAAACACTCCTGGCCAGTCTCTGATATTCTACCCTCCGTAGAGCTCAGGTTGAAACCCCGCTGACCATATCCTCACTCTTGTTAAGCCTCATTGTGGTAGTGTGCTGAAAATCAAGCCTTGCTATTCCTGAAGTCGTCACAAAGTTGTTTAATGAAAGTATGCAAAATTCCTCAATTTACGTGTTTTTTAATCCGAGGTTTCTGCACGTAAGAGGAATTATTTATTAGAGCTGAATAGATTACAGCTACAAATAAACAATTATGGACTGGTGACATATCTTCAATCATTAAAATTCCAACTCTCTCATAAACTATCCCCCCACAGACAAAAATTGGGGGGGTGTGGGGTGTTGGCAGGGAATGGCTGTTATGGGTGGAGCAAATGACTGAGCAAGTACTTCAGTGGTTTCTGTTCACAGGGTTTGCTGACAATGTCATTCTGGCTTGTCAGGATGAACCCACAACTCATTCTGTTATTTGTACTTCTCTAATTCTGTCATCTTGAACATCCACAGTTTAATTGCTTTACTGTCAACAGCTGTACCTTTAGCTGCTTGGATCCTGAGCTCTGCAATTCCCTCCTTATGCTTCCCCTACTGTTTCCTCCTTTTAAAACATTTCTTAAACAACAAGGTGATCAAGCTTTTGACCATTTCCCCATATATCTCCTGATGTGAATCAATGTCTAATTTTGCTTTATAATGCTTTGTGAGCACCTTCAGATATTTTATGATACTGTAGGTGTCGTATAAATGCAAGTAGTTGTTGTAGGCTGACATTTAAACAGCAAAGTACTCTCTATTCAGAACACATTCAGGACAGCTTCATTTGAGTCACTTCACACCTGGTCTCATATTAAAAGGATAATTGTAAAAAGCAAGCAATTTAGAAAAGTACACTCAGACACTTACATGCTCACTTTTTTTTCATGTGTGAGGGAAGCTAGGAGTCTGAGATCGTTGTTTTACTGATTACATTAATGCATTTATGAATCCGGTAACGATTGCTGAAATTGTTCAATTTGACCACTACCAGTCTGATCAATATCAAACAAAATGTAAAGCAACTAATGTCGAAGGAATGGCATTTTATTCTTGAGTTATCTATCTGGGAAATGTTAAACCTACAATGTTAAATGTACAAAAATAAGCAAGTGAATAAAAATAACTACAGAAATTACAAGAAAGGATGGGGCTTTTAGACTTGACTCATAACAGAAAAAGAAATGCAGGACTATGGAGAAAGAATTTGAGGTTCCTAAGCTCCCAGGTGTGGAGGTATCGGTGTCATGGTAATTTCTTGGGCTAATAATTTGGCTAGTTCTCTGGGTCTAAATTGAAATCCCACCATATAGCAACTGGTAGAATTTAAATTCAATTAATACATCTGGAATTAAAGGCTAGTCTAATGGTGATTTGGTGGACTTTTAGTTGCTAAAAACCCATCTGAGGGAAATCTTCTGTCCTTACCTGATTTGGCCTACATACCAGACCAACAGCAATATGGTTAACTCTTAATCTGAAATGGCTGAAAACAAAAAAATGCTGGAAATCACAGTGGGTCAGGCAGCATCCATGGAAACAGAGTGAGCTAATGATTTGAGTCCAAATTGCTGTTCATCAGAGTTGCCTGAGCAAGCTATTCAGTTCCATGTCTAAAGAAAGAAATGCAACCAACACACCATCTGACTGTCACTTCTTGTGTCTAGGTGCAACTGACAGTGGAACACACTGCCCTGTGGGCGGCACGGTGGCACAGTGGTTAGCACTGCTGCCTCACAGCACCAGAGACCCGGGTTCAACTCCCGCCTCAGGCGACTCTCTGTGTGGAGTTTGCACATTCTCCCCGTGTCTGCGTGGGTTTCCTCCGGGTGCTCCGGTTTCCTTCCACAATCCAAAAATGTGCAGGTTAGGTGAATTGGCCATGCTAAATTGCCCGTAGTGTTAGGTGAAGGGGTAAATGTAGGAGTATGGGTCTGGGTGGTATACGCTTCAGCGGGTCGGTGTGGACTTGTTGGGCCGAAGGGCCTGTTTCCACACTGTAAGTAATCTAATCTAATCTAAAAAAAACATCTGAGGTCTTGTGCCAGAATTGGGAGATCTGGCTCACAGATGTATCAAGCACCAGCCTGACATTGTGACAGTAACCAAATGATACCTTACAAACCATGTCCTGCACAGCATCACTATCCCTGGGGGTGTGTCCTGACCCACCAGCAGGGCAGAGCCACTGAAGTCTCTAGATATGAAGGTGTTGTCCTGGCAGTTCTCAATAGTAACTGGACCTTATGATGTTTTATGAAATCAGGTAAAACATGGGTAAGGAAACATCCTGCTGCTTACTAAACCCTACCACCCCCCAAACACACACATTCAACTGATGAATCACTGTTTTATTTGTTCATAGAATGTGGGTGTTGCTGGTTAGCCCAACATTAATTACCCATCTGCAGTTGCTCTGGAGAAGGTGATGGATTCTTGAAGTGCTCCTGTACTTGTGTAGGAACATGCTGTTGAGAAGGAAGTTGCAGGATTTTGATTCTGGGTGGGAGACTTTAGTAGCTCCATTACAGACCAAATTAGCTGAGTCCTAAAGGACATATCTGCTAGTCTAAGTCTGTGACAGATCATCAGGGAATCAGCAGGAAGGAAAAAAAAGACCATATCCTCACCAATCTATGTATTTGTCCATGACAGTATTCAGAGGAGTTACCATTTCACAATCCTTGTGGAGACAAAGTCCCATTACATATTGGAGGTACCCTCCATTGTATTGTATTACTATGCAGAACATGATAGATTTTGAACACATCTGACAACTGAAGACTGGGCATTTGTGATGTTTTGTGGGCCATCAGCAGTGGCAGAATATTATTCAACCACAATCTGTAGCCTTATGGTCTGGAATATACCCCATTCTACCATATTGTCATGGCTGGGAACTGGCTGGCTGGAGGAGCAGAAAGAAGCAAACCTATAATTAGGTGTCAGCAACAACTACTGCAGGACTACTTCATTTCAAACAGTGGGAGCAGCATGTCTAATAGGCAGAGCTGAGTGATCTCACAGCCAATGGAACAGATTTAAACTCTGCAGTCCTGTATAGGTGGTGAACAATTAAACAATTAACAAAAACAGGATGAGGAAGAGGAGGTGGCTCCAAATATTCCCATTTTGGATGGTATGGGAGCTAAACAGTGAAGTTTGCACATTCTCCCTGTGTCTGCATGGGTTTCCTCCAGGTGGTCCAGTTCAGTGTAAAATAGGGTGTGGGAATGGGTCTGGGTGGGATACTCTTTGGAGGATCAGTGTGGACTTGTTGGGCCAAATGGCCTGTTTCCATACTGTAGGGATTCTAAAGTAAACACAAGTGCAAAAGATGAGGCTACAGTGAGTGAGTTATCTTCTCAGATGCCAGTTTTCATCTAATTTGACAAGTTAACTAGACCAGCTATAGAGTGGTAGACCAGTGGGAGTTTGGCGCACTGACCTCTACAGCGCTGAAGCCTGGCGCCAACTCTTCCTCCTGCCCCCTCAGCCACGACCTCACCTCCCATCACCAAACCACCATCTCCCAGACCATACACAACCTCATCACCTCAAGGGATCTCCCACCCACAGCTTCCAACCTCTTAGTTCAAGAACCCTGCACCACCCGGTTCTACCTCCTACCCAAGGGTCCACAAGCTTGACTACCCCAGCCAACCCATAATTTCTGCCTATTCCTGCTCCACCCAACTCCTCTGCACATACCTTGTTATGATCCTATACCGCTGATCTGGGAACTCCACACATGCATTCAGGAGACTGCCCATGCCCTCCACCTCCTCCAAGACTTTTGTTTCCCTCCCCCCAATGCCTCATCTTCACCATGAACATCCATCGCTATACACCTCCATGTGCCATGACCAAGGCCTTTAAGCCCTCCGTTTCTTCCTCTCCTGACGTCCTGACCAGTACCCTTCTTCTGACACTCTCATTCGTTTGGCTGAACTGGTCCTCACCCTCAATAATTTCTCCTTTGAATCCTCACACTTCCTCCAGATGAAAGGGAAAGCCATGGGCCCCAGTTATGCCTGTCTCTGTCGGTTATGTGGAACAGTCCAACTTCCACAGTTAGTCCAGCACCAGCACCACTGCCCACCTTTTCCTCTGCTACATTGATGACTACCGGCGCCACCTTGTGCTCCCACAAGGAGGTTGAACAGTTCATCAACTTCACCAACACATTCCACCCTGACCTTAACTCCACCGCATCTGCTCCCAGGAGGACCAGTTTCATCACAGAACACACCAGATGGCTGCCCCCTTTTAAAGACTGCAAATTCCCCTCCCATGTGGTTGATGTTGCCCTCCAGTACATCTCATCCACTTTCTGCACCTCTGCCCTTGAACCTCGCCCCCCCCCCCCCAACCGCAACGAGGACAGAACCGCCCTGGTCCTCACCTTCCACCCCACCATTCTCCGTATACATCGCATCGTCCTTTGCCATTTCTGCCACTTTCAAATGGACTCCATCATCAGAGATATATTTCCCTCCCCACCCCTATCCACTTTCTGTAAAGACCATTCCTTCCGTGACTCCCATGTCAGGTCCATGCCCCCCCAACAACCCACCCTCCCCACCCCGGCACCTTCCCCCTGCCACCGCAGGAGTTGCAAAACCTGTGCCCACACCTCCACCCTTACCTCTGTCCAAGGCCCCAAAGGAGCCTTCCACATCCATCAAAGTTTCACCTACACTTCTACACGTCATTTACTGTATCCGTTGGTCCCGATGCGGATTGGGGAGACAGGATGCCTACTCGCAAAGCGCTTCAGAGAATATCTTTGGGACACCTGTTTCAACGGACCCCACCACCCCATGGCTGAACACTTCAACTCCCCCTCCCATTTTGCCGAGGACATGCAAGTCCTGGGCCTCCTGCATCGCCACTCCCTTACCACCCAATGCCTTGAGTAAGAACATCTCATCTTCCATCTCTAGACACTCCAACCCCATGGCATCAAAATGGATTTCACCAGTTTCCTCATTTCCCCTCCCCCACCTTATCCCAGTTCCAACCTTCCAGCTCAGCACCATCCTCATGATCTGTCCTACCTATCCGCACCACCTTTCTCTCCAAATTATCACCCACTTCCATCTACATATCGCACTATCAGCAACCTTCCCTCCAGCCACACTCCCCTCCCATTTATCTCACCAAACCCTCGGCTCTCAGCCTCATTTCTGATGAAGGGCTTTTGCCCGAAACGTCAACTCTCCTGCTCCATGGATGCTGCCTGATCTGCTGTGCTTTTCCATCACCGTACTTTTGACTCTAATCTCCAGCATCTACAGCGTCACTTTCACCTAGACCAGCCACATAAACACTGTGTTTACTGCAGCAGGTCAGAGGCTGGGAATTCTGTAGTGACTTACCCCCTGACTCCTTATATCTTGTCCACCATCTACATGGCACAAGTCAGGAGTGTGATGGAATAGCCTGCCCACTTGTCTGGATGTGTGCAGCTCCAACAAACACTCAAGAAGCTTGACACCATCCAGAACAAAGCAATCTACTTTATTGGCACGACATCCACATTTAGTCCCTTCACCAATCCATAGTATCGGCAGTGTGCACCATCTATAAGATGTTCTGTAGCAACTTAGGTTCCTTTGAACGGTACCTTCCAAATCCATGACAACTACAGTCTGGAAGTACAAGGGGGGAGATATGTGAGAACAGGCAGCATCCAAGGAACAGGAGAATCGACGTTTCGGGCATAAGCCCTTCTTCAGCTCTGATCTCCAGCATCTGCAGCCCTCACTTTCTCCTCGATATGTGAGAACACACAGGTTCCCTCCAAGATGCATACCACCCTGGAAAATATATTACTTCTTCAATGTTGCTGGGTCAAAATCCTGAACCTCCTACCCTAACAATACCATGGTAGTCCTTGCACCATGTTAATCTGCAGTGGTTTAAGATGAAAGACCTTTCGAGGAATCACAGGTTGGCAACAAATATTGAACCAGTCAGCGATGCTCAGTTTCCATGAATGAACAAAATGAACTCCCCTGGAGTGAAGCCTCTTGACCTCAGGGTAAAGCCCCCTCTCCCTTGGGGAAAAGCCCCCTCTTGGGGCGAAGCCCTCTTACCTTTGGGTAAAGCCCCCTGACCCTGGAATGAAGCCTCTTGATCCCAGGGTGAAGCCCCCTGACCCTGGAATGAATCCTCTTGACCCCAGGGTGAAGCTGCCTGACCCTGGAATGAAGCCCTCTGACCCTGGAATGAAGCCTCTTGACCCCAGGGTGAAGCTCCGTGACCCTGGAATGAAGCCTCTTGACCCCAGGGTGAAGCCCCCTGACCCTGGAATGAAGCCTCTTGACCCCAGGGTGAAGCTGCCTAACCCTGGAATGAAGCCTCCTGACCCCAGGGTGAAGCTGCCTGACCCTGGAATGAAGCCCCCTGACCCCAGGGTGAAGCTCCGTGACCCTGGAGTGAAGCCTCTTGACCCCAGGGTGAAGCCCCCTGACCCTGGAATGAAGCCTCTTGACCCCAGGGTGAAGCCCCCGACCCTGGAATGAAGCCTCTTGACCCCAGGGTGAAGCCCCCGACCCTGGAATGAAGCCTCTTGACCCCAGGGTGAAGCTGTCTGACCCTGGAATGAAGCCCCCTGACCCCAGGGTGAAGCCCTCTGACCCTGGAATGAAGCCTCTTGACCCGAGGGTGAAGCTGCCTGACCCTGGAATGAAGCCCCCTGACCCCAGGGTGAAGCCCTCTGACCCTGGAATGAAGCCCCCTGACCCCAGGGTGAAGCCCTCTGACCCTGGAATGAAACCCCCTGACCCCAGGGTGAAGCCCCCTGACCCTGGAATGAAGCCCCCTGACCCCAGGGTGAAGCCCCCTGACCCTGGAATGAAGCCCCCTGACCCCAGGGTGAAGCCCTCTGACCCTGGAATGAAGCCCCCTGACCCCAGGGTGAAGCCCTCTGACCCTGGAATGAAGCCTCTTGACCCGAGGGTGAAGCTGCCTGACCCTGGAATGAAGCCCCCTGACCCCAGGGTGAAGCCCTCTGACCCTGGAATGAAGCCCCCTGACCCCAGGGTGAAGCCCTCTGACCCTGGAATGAAGCCCCCTGACCCCAGGGTGAAGCCCCCTGACCCTGGAATGAAGCCCCCTGACCCCAGGGTGAAGCCCTCTGACCCTGGAATGAAGCCCCCTGACCCCAGGGTGAAGCCCTCTGACCCTGGAATGAAGCCCCCTGACCCCAGGGTGAAGCCCTCTGACCCTGGAATGAAGCCCCCTGACCCCCAGGGTGAAGCCCTCTGACCCTGGAATGAAGCCCCCTGACCCCAGGGTGAAGCCCCCTGACCCTGGAATGAAGCCCCCTGACCCCAGGGTGAAGCCCCCTGACCCTGGAATGAAACCCCCTGACCCCAGGGTGAAGCCCCCTGACCCCAGGGTGAAGCCCCCTGACCCTGGAATGAAGCCCCCTGACCCCAGGGTGAAGCCCTCTGACCCTGGAATGAAGCCCCCTGACCCCAGGGTGAAGCCCTCTGACCCTGGAATGAAGCCTCTTGACCCGAGGGTGAAGCCCCCTGACCCTGGAATGAAGCCCCCTGACCCCAGGGTGAAGCCCTCTGACCCTGGAATGAAGCCCCCTGACTCCAGGGTGAAGCCCCCTGACCCTGGAATGAAGCCCCCTGACCCCAGGGTGAAGCCCTCTGACCCCGGTTCCGGCCTGTGGGGGTCTCCGCGGGGCTGGGCTGGAGCGGGGTTTTGGGGCCGAGCGGCCGCGCAGTTCCCGCCTGATTCCGATCTTTCCCGAACATTCCTGAGCGCGCTCCCGCGTGTGTCGGAGTCGGGCGCGCGTGGACGGGGACGGGGAGAGTGTGTGTGTGTGTCGCGCGCGGCCGATCCGGGTGTTTTTTTTAAAGATTGTTTTCCGCTCCCGGTTCAAAGCTTTTCCCGGTTTTGGCGGCGGCGAGCCTGAGCGCGGGCCTCGGGCACGGTGTCGGTGTCGGAGCCGCAGCCGGAGCCGCCTCTGCCTCTGCCCGGGACTCGGAGTACACTGTTCCCCTGGCTCCGAGCTCCCTGCCTCTCCGCCCGCTCCCTGCCCGCGCTCTGCTCCCCCTCACACGGCCCGCACCATGGCGGCGGAGGCGGGGGCTACCAGCGGCTTCGGTCCAGGACCTGGTCCCGGCCCCGGCCCCGGCGCCGAGCGGATGCTCCGGGGGCTGAAGCGGGACGAGACCGGAGACCCGGCGGCGGCTGAGGCCAAGAGACAGCGGCTGGAACCGAACCTGAACCCGGGGGAGAACGGGATGAGCAGCGAGGCCGCGGCTCAGGTAAGGACGCGGGGGCGGGGGGGGGGGCATATAACTCACACACCCCCCCCCCACAGTCCCCCCCACGCCCCCCCCACGCCCCCCCCACGCCCCCCCCACGCCCCCCCCACAGTCCCCCACACCCCCCCCACAGTCCCCCACGCCCCCTCCCCCCCACACCCCCTCCCCCCACACCCCCTCCTCCCCCACGCCCCCCACCCCCCACACACCCCCCCCCCCCCCACACCCCACACCCCCCCCCGTCCCCCACACCCCCCCCCGTCCCCCACACCCCCCCCCGTCCCCCACACCCCCCCCCCGTCCCCCACACCCCCCCCCGTCCCCCACACACCCCCCCCGTCCCCCACACCCCCCCCCCGTCCCCCACACACCCCCCCCGTCCCCCACACCCCCCCCCGTCCCCCACACCCCCCCCGTCCCCCACACCCCCCCCCGTCCCCCACACCCCCCCCCCGTCCCCCACACCCCCCCCCCGTCCCCCACACCCCCCCCCGTCCCCCACACACCCCCCCTGTCCCCCACACCCCCCCCGTCCCCCACACCCCCCCCGTCCCCCACACCCCCCCCGTCCCCCACACCCCCCCCCGTCCCCCACACCCCCCCCTCCGTCTCCCCCCCCCTCTGTGTCCCCCCCCTCTGTGTCCCCCCCCCTCTGTGTCCCCCCCCCCGTCTCCCCCCCCCGTGTCCCCCCCCGTGTCCCCCCCCCCCGTGTCCCCCCCCCCCCGTGTCCCCCCCCCTCCGTGGTCCCCCCCCCTCCGTGGTCCCCCCCCTCCGTGTCCCCCCCCTCCGTGTCCCCCCCCCTCCGTGTCCCCCCCCCCTCCGTGTCCCCCCCCCCTCCGTGTCCCCCCCCCCCTCCGTGTCCCCCCCCCCTCCGTGTCCCCCCCCCCCTCCGTGTCCCCCCCCCTCCGTGTCCCCCCCCCTCCGTGTCCCCCCCCCTCCGTGTCCCCCCCCCTCCGTGTCCCCCCCCCCTCCGTGTCCCCCCCCCCTGTGTCCCCCCCCCCTGTGTCCCCCCCCCCTCCGTGTCCCCCCCCCCTCCGTGTCCCCCCCCCCTCCGTGTGTCCCCCCCCCCCTCCGTGTGTCCCCCCCCCCTCCGTGTGTCCCCCCCCCCTCCGTGTGTCCCCCCCCCCTCCGTGTGTCCCCACCCCCTCCGTGTGTCCCCCCCCCCTCCGTGTGTCCCCCCCCCTCCGTGTGTCCCCCCCCCTCCGTGTGTCCCCCCCCCCTCCGTGTGTCCCCCCCCCCTCCGTGTCTCCCCCCCCCTCCGTGTCTCCCCCCCCCTCCGTGTCTCCCCCCCCCCCTCCGTGTCCCGTCCCCACGTCCCGTCCCCACGTCCCGTCCCCACGTCCCGTCCCCACGTCCCGTCCCCCCCACGTCCCCCGCCCCCACGTCCCGACTCCCCGCCCCCCCCCACGTCCCGCCCCCCCCCACGTCCCGCCCCCCCCCCACGTCTCGCCCCCCCCCCACGTCCCGTCCCCCCCCCACGTCCCGTTCCCCCCCCCACGTCCCGTTCCCCCCACGTCCCTCCCCCCCCCCCCACGTCCCCCCCCCCCACGTCCCCCCCCCCCACGTCCCTCCCCCCCCCCCCCACGTCCCCCCCCCCCCACGTCCCGTCTCTCCCCCCCCACGTCTCTCCCCCCCCACGTCCCCCCCCCCACGTCTCCCCCCCCCCCACGTTCCCCCCCCCACGTCCCGTCTTCCCCCCCCACGTTCTCCCCCCCCCCCACGTCCCGTCTCCCCCCCCCCCACGTCCCGTCTCCCCCCCCCCACGTCCCGTCTCCCCCCCCCACGTCCCGTCTCCCCCCCCCACGTCCCGTCTCCCCCCCCCACGTCCCGTCTCCCCCCCCCACGTCCCGTCTCCCCCCCCCCACGTCCCGTCTCCCCCCCCCACGTCCCGTCTCCCCCCCCCCACGTCCCGTCTCCCC
This sequence comes from Chiloscyllium plagiosum, assembly GCF_037043375.1. Taxonomy (NCBI): domain Eukaryota; kingdom Metazoa; phylum Chordata; class Chondrichthyes; order Orectolobiformes; family Hemiscylliidae; genus Chiloscyllium; species Chiloscyllium plagiosum. The sequence goes on from NW_028270171.1 coordinate 1,963,780, forward strand.
CCCCCACGTCCCGTCTCCCCCCCCACGTCCCGTCTCCCCCCCCCACGTCCCGTCTCCCCCCCCCACGTCCCGTCTCCCCCCCCCACGTCCCGTCTCCCCCCCCCACGTCCCGTCTCCCCCCCCCACGTCCCGTCTCCCCCCCCCACGTCCCGTCTCCCCCCCCCCCCACGTCCCGTCTCTCCCCCCCCCACGTCCCGTCTCTCCCCCCCCCACGTCCCGTCTCTCCCCCCCCCACGTCCCGTCTCTCCCCCCCCCCACGTCCCGTCTCTCCCCCCCCCACGTCCCGTCTCTCCCCCCCCCACGTCCCGTCTCTCCCCCCCCCACGTCCCGTCTCTCCCCCCCCCACGTCCCGTCTCTCCCCCCCCCACGTCCCGTCTCTCCCCCCCCCACGTCCCGTCTCTCCCCCCCCCACGTCCCGTCTCTCCCCCCCCCACGTCCCGTCTCTCCCCCCCCCACGTCCCGTCTCTCCCCCCCCCACGTCCCGTCTCTCCCCCCCCCACGTCCCGTCTCTCCCCCCCCCACGTCCCGTCTCCCCCCCCCACGTCCCGTCTCCCCCCCCCACGTCCCGTCTCCCCCCCCCACGTCCCGTCTCCCCCCCCCCACGTCCCGTCTCCCCCCCCCACGTCCCGTCTCCCCCCCCCACGTCCCGTCTCCCCCCCCCACGTCCCGTCTCCCCCCCCCACGTCCCGTCTCTCCCCCCCCCACGTCCCGTCTCCCCCCCCCACGTCCCGTCCCCCCCCCCCACGTCCCGTCTCCCCCCCCCACGTCCCGTCTCCCCCCCCCACGTCCCGTCTCTCCCCCCCCCCACGTCCCGTCTCTCCCCCCCCCACGTCCCGTCCCCCCCCCCCCACGTCCCGTCCCCCCCCCACGTCCCCCCCCCCCCCACGTCCCCCCCCCCCCCACGTCCCGTCCCCCCCCCCACGTCCCGTCCCCCCCCCCACGTCCCCCCCCCCCCCCCACGTCCCGTCTCTTCCCCCCCCCCCCACAACGTCCCGTCCCCCCCCCACGTCCCCCGTCCCCCACGTCCCGTCCCCCCCCCCCAACGTCTCCCACGTCCCCCCACTCCGCGTCCCGCCCCGTGTAACCCCCCTCCGTGCCCCCCCCCCGTGTGTGTCCTCCTCCGAGTCCCCCTCCCGTGTGTGTCCCCCTCCCTGTGTCCTTTCCCCCCCCCCGTCCCCCCAAGCCCTCACCACATCTCCCCCCAATCCCTCCCATACCCCTGTTCCTCCTCGCTTCCCCCCACATCCTTCCATCTCCCCCTCCCCACGAACCCCCAATGTGCCCAAGTCCCCTCCAACATTCCACTGGTCTCCCCCTCGCATCTCATCTCCCCTCATCCCCCCCGTGCCCCCCACGTCCCCCATCTCACCCCCTCCCACGGACCCCTGTTCTCCCCCATAACATCCACCCCCACAATTCCCCCATCACCAACTCCCAAAAAAAATGCACCAAGGCCGACATGAGAATGTGACTTAAGCTCAGCATAAATCAGCTGGGACCATTTCAAATATTGTGGAGAGCCTCCCCTATAGGAGTTTAATTTTCTTATAATACTACGTTAGACTAGCTATTACTATTTCAAAATGTATTGTTTAATAGGCAGGTTATTTGAATAAAATGGTCCAAGTGATGCTGTATGTGAATAAATATAGTCCTGTTTTACTGAGATAACACCTCCATTCTAGGGAGAGGACATTTCTTCAGATTTCAGGGAGATCTTGGCTGCGACCTTTGAAACTCTCCTCATTGGCTTATTAAATCCAAGGGAGTTCACGGTTTTTTATTGCAAACCCATAGGTTTAGTGAAAATGGATGTAACAAAACAAGTTGCATTTACAGTATATAGGAACTTTTAATGTGGAAAACTTCCAAGATGCCAAGAGTTTTGAGGTATAAATTGAAACCCAACCAAAGGTTCAGATATTGGAATGATTCACTAACTTGTCATGAAGGAGTGGAGAGGGAATGACTTTTGTATGCAGTGAATATTAAACCTTTTGGTCTGCATGGTTTCAGGGATTTTTACCAATGGTTATGCTAAGATAGTTTGGGATGTTTTAAAAAAAAGTTAGAGGAACAAAAGTTTTTGGAGTAATGGATGAAGTTACTTGGTGGAAGGAGGTGAAAACTTGGTTGTAATGTCCTTGGAGCCAATCAATGAGCACAAAGGTAGTGGATCAATTAAATTTAGCGCGTTAAGGATAAAGGCACCAGAGTTTGGATGATCTTAAATTTATGGAGGATGGGATATAAGAGGCCATTTCAAGATAGCATAGATTGGAAAAAATTAGTGTAAATATTGAAGGGTGCAGGTGAGTGATAATATGGGGGGAGAAAAGACGAGAAAGACATTTGCAATTATCGCTATACCGTAATATAAATTGAAAATAATCATCTTTTGTTTAACTGAGCAATTCCAATTAAATCATAATTCAGTTAGCAATGAAGCAGTTTGAATCTGAATCCAAAACTCTTTGGTGATTGGTCGACCCAATATCCTTAAATACAATCAGGACTCTGGTGAGGAGAAATTTCTTCACCCTGAGAGTGGTGAGTGTGAAATTTCTGCCGCAGAAAGCTATTGAGGCCAAAACGTAAAACATTTTCAAGAAGTCGGTAAGGCCATAAGATATAGCAGCAGAATTAGGTAATTATATCCATCAAGTCTGATCCGCCACTAGATTCAACCCCATTCTCCTGCCTTCTCCCTTTACTCCTTAGGTTCTCACTTAGTAAGGGGACCATCTGTCTCTGTGTAGAAAGACTAAATGACTTGACTTCCATGGCCTTCTGTGCCAATGAGTTCCACATATTAACCATCCTCTGGCTGAAGAAATTCCTCCTCAGCCCGGTTCTAAAGAATAGTTCTTTCACTCTGAGGCTATGTGCTCGGGTCCTAGTTTCTGATGCTAGAGGAAACATCTTCTCCACAGCTATTCTATCCAGACCTCTTGGTGTTCTGTAAGTTTGAATGAGATTCCCCTGTCATCTTTCTAAACTTTGAGAACAGACCCAAAGCCCTCAATCACACCTCATTTAGTAAGCTCTTCAGCCTGAAGCCATTCTTGTAATCCTCCCCTGTACCCTTGCAATGCCATCCTTTCTTGGATAATGGGGCCCAGAATTGCTCTGAATATTTCAAATATGGACTGACCAGAGTTTTATACAGCCTCAGTAATACAGCTCTGCTTTTGTATTCTAGCCCTCTTGAAATGAATGCTAATGTTGCAAGATTGAGTTAAATCATAGGTATGGGAAAAAGCTGGAACAGAGTTCTGTGTGGGAAGCTAATTTTGGGGATTGGTTAGCTCAGTTGGCTGGCTTGTAATGCACCACTAATGCCAGTAGGATGTGTTCAGTTCCTAATTGCCTGAGGTAAATATGAAGGACCCTCATTCTCAATCTTTTCCCTTGATTGAGGAGTGGTGACCTTCAGGTTTAATCACCAATTATCTCCTGTAACAAAAGAGCAAATCTGTAGTCTAGAAAGACTATGGCAACTTAAATTTTTTACTGAATAGCACAGCAGCGTTAACGGGTTTCATTTTCCTCCTCCTCCCAATTTCTTTGTCTGTGTTGAAAGTATGGACACTTTATTCAGCCATGAGCATTCAGCTACCCCGATAACCACTGACTATCAATACTCTGCCTTCAGAGTATTCATTGACCCTGCTTCCACTACTCGCTGGGGCAGAGAGTTCCAAAGGTTTACTATGCTCTGAGGACAAATAATTCACTTCCTATTCGGGGAATCCCTTTTTGAAACTGTTTCCCACTAATAGATGCTCTCATAAGGAAAAGCATTTTTCAGCAGCCACCCTGGCATATCCTCTCAGGTTTTTTATTTAATATCTCAAAAGGTTTAGATTAGATTACATTACAGTGTGGAAACAGGCCCTTCGGCCCAACAAGTCCACACCGACCCACCGAAGCGCAACCCACCCATACCCTTACATTTACCCCTTACCTAAGGCTATGGGCAATTTAGCATGGCCAATTCACCTGAGCTGCACATCTTTGGACTGTGGGAGGAAACCGGAGCACCCGGAGGAAACCCACGCAGACACGGGGAGAACGTGCAGACTCCACACAGGTTATTCTAAACTCTGTGACTTTCAAACATTGATCATTTGTTTTAAACTTCACAAAGCTCTTGATGTGTTCACTATTTTCTAATGACTTATTAAAAGATATTTTTAAGGATTGTTAGGTTTCTTTAAATAAACTAGCAGTTTAACTGAGGTAACAATAAACAAATAACCAATAACCAGGTTGACCAGAGTAAGGAGAGTGAAGAGTTACATGCAGTGATCTGAGGAATGTCAACTCTTGTTTTAAAAGCATCTTCCATCTCATCCATGAAAGGAAATGAGGTTAAAAATAAGAGCACGTTTTTTGATCTGTGTTGTTGAAGAGAATCGTACTACTTGTGTAAGACTTCCAAATCGCGAGCTGTGTAGGTAGCTGCGTGTATTTTATGACCGTCTCCCTCAGATGGAAGGGAAAATTCGTATTCACTAGAACAGATGAGTAACTTGAATAGTATTTGGTGTACAATACTTATAAATTGTGAATGAAATTGTATACAATTATTGCGAATTGGAATACATGCCGATTGTAATAGCAGTGTGCAAATAGGTAACTGAATAATGAGAATTGAAAAACTAAAACAAATTGCATGATATACATCTCTTAACAAAGTGCACATGGCAAAAATATTAATAGTAAGCTACAAATTTTCTCACAAACCTTGAATATTAATAGTAAGCTGTAAGATAAAGCTTTAATTTATATGCTCCTGTCTTGAGTTTCTGAATCTGATGTAAATCCTGAAGTGTCCTGACCTGAAAAGTTGACTTTCCTGCTCCTTCGATGCTGCCTGGCCTGCTGTGCCTTTCCAGTTCCACTTTTTATCAACTCTAATGTAAAGCATGTTAGGTACAGTGTGTACTTCTATTTGTGGTGGCTAATGTACAGATATTTGTGTGCAAGACCTCAAACATCAGAGGAAAATAGCCAGTCAATCTCTTTTGAATCAGATTGGCTGGTTGAGAGGAGAATATTTATTAAGGTTTTGGGGGAATCCTCTTGGTCTTATAACACCATGTGCTCTTCAATGTCGAGCCAATGATTTAACAAAATACGGTCTTGGTTTAATGTGTGGGTAAACTATAGCGTATCTGATACAGGCTCCCTGTTGATTGATATTTATTCGGTAAAGGTATTGAGGGAACCAAGGCAAATAAACTAATTTACAGTGATTGTCTTGAATGGTGGAACAGGCATGAGGGGCTGAATGGCTAACTCCTCTTCCCATTTGTTCTCTTCTACACTGTTAATATAGGTGGTGTGATAACTCCTGGAATAAAAGTTTGTGTTGACCCTCTGACTCTAATGTGCAACCATCTATGAGAATATAGGAGGCATGGTTAGTAAGTTTACAGATGACACCAAAATTAATACCATAGTGGACAGTGAACAAAGTTACCTAAGAGTGCAGTGGGATCTTGATCAATTGGGCCAGTGAGTCAAGGAATGGCAGGTGAATTTTAATTTAGATTTCAAAAATTGCAACGTCTTATTTAAGACAAACTAGGGTAGAACTTACACAGTAAATGGTAGGGCCCTGGGGAGTTTTCTGACACCGCCCTCGGGGTGCAGATGTATAGTTCCTTGAAAGTGGTGTCACAGGTAGACAGGGTGGCGAAGAAGGTGTTTGGCATGCTTTCCTTCATCAGTCAGATCATTTAGTATCGGAGTTGTGACATTATGTTACAGCTGTACAAGTCATTGGTAAGGCCACATTTGCAGTACTGTGTAAAATTCTGGATGTCCTGTTATAGGAAGGATGTTGTTATATTGGTAAGGCTGCAAAAAAGATTTGCAAGGATGTTCCTGAAACTGGAAGGTTTGAGTTATAAGGAGAAACTGGGAAAGGGTGGGACTTTTTTTTTCCCCTGAAGGGTAGGAGGCTGAGGAGTGAGTGACCTTATAGAGATTTATAAAATCACAAGGGCATAGAAAGCTGAATAGCCAAGATTTTTTCTCCCCAGGGTAGGGAGTTAAAAACTAGAGTGCAGAGGTTTAAGATGAGAGGGAAGAGATTTTAAAAGGGCTCTGAGGAGCAACTTTTTCAACACAGTGGTGTGTAAATGAAATGAGCTGCCAAAGGACGTGATAGAAGTGAATATAATTACAACATTTAAAAGACATTTGGATAAGTATGTTTGGGGGATATGGGCCAAATGCAGGCAAATAGGACCAGTTCAGTTTAGGAAACCTGGTCCACAAGGACACGTTGGGCTGAAGAGGCTGTTTCCATGCTTTATGTCTCTGTCTCTATCCAAATCAAACTGACAATGTCAACAAGGGCATTTAATAGAAACAGAATATAGGAGTAGGAGAAGGCCACTAGGCCTTTCAAGCCTGCTGTGCCAATTGATATGATCATGGCTATCCATTATCCTTATTCTGTGACCCAGTCATCAAAAACATCCTTCCTGTACCTTCTTGTAGAAAGTTCTTAGCTTATCACTTTAAATGTGCCTAATCACAAGTGCTTCAATCCAGTTCAAAGTACTCCAGGCAGACCAAGTTGTAAAGATAGGCTTATGTACAACAATAGCTTGCATTTATAAGGTACCTTTTAATGTACAAAAATATTCTCAGAAATGTAATCAGACAAACATTGTCACTAAGTCAAAGGAAGTGTTAAGAGGGCTGCCATAATCTGCATTAAAATAGTTGCCTTTTAAAGAAAGGGTGAGGTGGGAAGTTTTGGGATGGAATTCCAGAGTTTAGGTGCTCGATGGCTGAAGGCACAACTGACTGAAATCCTAATGCTGTTGGTTCCATAATTTTCACTTGTTGGCAGCAGATAGCCAGAAAGTATTTTTGATATTATGTAATCTTGAGTAAATTATTGGTACACAAGTTCAAGGAAAATTTTCAATTAAATAAGCCACTTGACAATTCCAATCTCCAGTAAGCACCATATATCTGCAAATTAAAACAGCATGTTGCATCATAGTGAAGAATTAAAATTGTTGTACGAGTGAAAGGGAGAAGCTGGAGGTAAAATGACTGAATTCTATCCTATTTATGAGCATGTCAGAAATCACTTGACAACTAAACAGATAACTGGGTAAAGATATTTCCAAGTTGTTAGGCAACATGGTTGGCATGGTCTAGTTGGAGCAAAGGCTCTGTTTCCATGTTATGAGACTGTGTAATGGAAACTAAAATGTTACATTACCTTGTTCATTGTACACCAGAGGCAGCTGGCAAGCACTCGTGAAAAGATGTATGTTGAAGCACTCTGAGCACTTGACACTATTTTTGAGGAGTTATATTTTTATTGTCACTGGGCTATTGTAAATTCTAGGCTGTGGTGCTGTAACCAGTAAGACAAGTGGCATATTTATTTATATCTTCTGTTGAATTAAGGGCGTTCACTCCCTCTAATACTCACCACTCCTCAATCAACATGTCGGAAGCCCTTAGAACTCTGAATTAGTGTGCACAAACTACCACAATTGCACTTCAGACACTAGTCTTTGTGAGCAACAGCTAATATATGTGCCGTTTGGCATATATTAAATTGTAATATGTTAGTATTTCACATACTGAAAAAGTACAATTACAGATTCAAGATTTATGGTAAAGCAAAGGCATGTATGTCAGGAAGTAGTTACATAATGTCAGAAAGCTGGTTACTGATCTGATTTGCACAATCCCAGCTAAAGCAGCTTTGTCCATTCTAAACTCGATAAGCAGCCATGAAACAAGCTTTATCTACCATGATCTTGAGTGGATTAAACCAGGGAGTGTTGTGATGCAAATCTCAGCCAATTTATGAGGTACATTAAAAGGCAGAGATCCCCATAGCAAATGGGGAAACTGCCAAGTTACTGAGCAGGCTTCTATAATAAAATCACAGAAAATAATTAATGTTGCTTCAGTTTTGGTTTTCTGAGCAAGACAGTTAACCTTTCCTTGTAACAGACTACGTGCTTGTTAGCTGAGGCTGTATAAAATTATGTAAATAGCATGCTGGCTTCATGACCACTCAAATACTAATCCTGGAACTACCCAAAGTTTTCATTACTGCCACCAAATAATACTTTATTGTATTTTCAAGAACTTTGTGGGAGAGTGGGGGTTAAATATCTCTTACATAGACCATCAACAACTTATTTCCTGTGGCCAGATTACTCTCAACTGGATCCTAAAATAACATTGATGAGATCATTTAACAAAAAACACTATCTGCCCACAGCAAATTGGATTTTCACTAGAATTCAGTAAGGTAAGTTGGAAACACAATAGCCTTCAGGAGAACAAGGGCAGCGGTGAAGGTGACACTGGACTTGCAAAACTGCATTGTTATTTTTTTCATTTAACCTATTTTTCTAATCAGCCTGTTCAGAGATGTGGTTACATACCTCCAGAGCAGGTAGGACTGGAGCGTGGGTTTTTCAGTCCAGTGATAGTGATACGACCACTGCATTGTTAATTATGTGCCTGAATATTTGGATGTGAATTTAATAATCAAATCATCAATGATAACATGTTGGAAGGAAGAATATGACTCAGTTAATAAGCTTTAAGATTATTTAACATATACTTTATAAGTAAAGCCAAAGAAAGGACCACTTTCCAGTCAGTGTAGCACATTCCTCCAGTATTCTTGACTCTTCCATCGTAGATTCAACACGTTTGAACATTGTCATGGTTTTCGTCCTCACCCCCTGCAAAGAACATCTCCCAAAATTTACTTTACATCAAATTAACTCTTGCTAGCCTGAGTGCAACAGCCATGATAGCTCTGTGTTCTCAGCTGCACGCTTTCCAGGGTTCTCACTGGATAATGATTAGTACTGGTAATCGAATTTTATGCCCAACTGCCAATCTACAGAGCCCAGATGATTTAACTTCAAACCTCTAGTCTGTTAAAAGGAGTATTATAAGGCAAAGTGTGATGCCAAGCCGTAAAAGAGACATTAAGTGAAATGATAAAAGCCACTATAAGGGATGGACTTTAAAGACGTCTTAAAGGACTTTTAAAGTCAGGTGGCTGACTGTGTGGGGTCTGCACATTCTCACCATGTCTGCATGGAGTTCCTTCCAGGTGCTCTGGTTTCTTCCCACAGTCCAGGGTTCTGCATGCTAGGTGAATTTGCTATGAGAACTGCAGGGTTACTGGGATAGGATAAGGGGTGGGTCTGGGAGGGTCAGTGTGGCCTCAGTGGGCTGAACGGCCTACTTCTATTCTGTAGTGATCCTGTGATTCTATTAGTAAGGGTTATGGGTTGTGATTGTAAACAGAAAACCTGGCTAATTTAAGAAAAAAAAATCCTTAAAGAAGCTGAAGGTTGTGCAGGCCAGTTTCCCATTATACCTGAAGCTTCCTGTAGATTTTTTTTAAGCAAAGTTTATGCAAGAATGTCAAGTAATAGCAAAGTGCCGCATAATGTGTGAACAAAATTGAAACTCATAGAATTAAACAGGCAGGGGCTGCGTTGATATAAAATTGACAAAGGAGTGAAAGACAGGGTGAGGGGAGAGACCATGTTTGTGAAAGTGGTTCTCCCAGGATGAGACTAACCCATGTCACATTGGGTGTGTCGATGCCTGTGATATCCCTCAAATGCAGGATATTCAGCCACAGAATTTATGCTGTTAAACAGTTACCTTCCAGAGTGCAACAAAGTATGTCCAGAGTTAATGTTGGGATCACTTTTTATTTGTACAAGTACACTACCTCAAATCCAGTGATTTGAAAACCAGCTGAGATTGCAAACCTCATTCTTTCTGAACCAGCCCTGTGAGTGAAGGAAGTTACTTATTGCGTGTGTGTTGGGGGTGGGTGGGCGTGCTGCTGTGTCAGTGTGGTGAATAGTTATCTGCATTGAAGAGAAAGCTACACTTTAGTGTATATTCTAAAGGAATTGTTCTCTTCAATGTGTCCCCTATTCATTGAATTGAATTTCTGATTTTTATTTTCCTTGCAGCAATGAAGCTGTGTCCCCAGCCCTTCACTCCCTAGCCATATTTTAAATCCAGCTGAGCCTGCAACTCTGCCTCCCTTACCTTATGAGTGAAGACACTGATTGTTTTACCAGATCTGGTTGAGATTGTTGACACTGATTAGGATTTGAATGAAATCACTGATGTGACTAAGAATGTTAAACTCGCTCAGGAAGAACAAAAGACTTTGGAATCTGGTTAGCTAGACTATTTACCTGTGTATTGAAATTGGGATCAAGGCATATGTCTATTTTTGCTACAGGTTTGAGCTTTATAGCTACTAAGGCCATCCAAATGGAAGTCTACAGGCTTGGCTTAACACCTTCAAGTTTCGTGAAGTTGCAACCTTGCCACCTATTCCAAGTCAGTCAGATCACATAGCATTATTAAATAGTACTGTTCAAATGGTTTTCATTTTTAATATTTCAGTTTGATCTTTACTAATTGTAAACAGATTGTACTCATGCAGAGACATTGTAGAAAAATGGAAGAGTTAATAAATCCAATGTTTGAAAAGTGAATTAATACTAGCAGAAACATGGCCATTAGCATTCATGTCATTTGGTTTTGTTTGTCTGCTATTTACTGAATCGAGGAGTTCCAAAATCCAATGGAGATTCAGTCCTGAAGTTGCCGAGTTTGAGATGCTTTATCTGTTAATGGCATTTTAAAAAATGTTTTTGAGTATGGGGCATCATTTCGAAGCATTCCACTTAGACTATATTTGTGAAGTGAATCAGGAGACTTTGGGAAGGTAGAGACTGGTGAAATGGGGAGCCACATGGTGGGTGAAGTTGAGCGCAGAGAAGTGTGAAGTGATTCATCTTGCTGGGAAGAATGAGGAGAGGAAATATAACTTGAGTGTGCAATTTTAAGAGGGGAGCAGGAACACAGACTTGGGGATGCATGTACATAAATTCTTGTATGTTGGCAGGGTATATCTCAGCTGTCTGTTTTAAGAAAAACATATAGAATCAATAGCTTTCTGAATAGAATACAAATAAGCAGTTATTTTTTACCCAAAGAGGATAGAATGTACAAAAACAGAAAAATGGGGTCCAAAGAGAGAAAATGGTAAATGACTTGTTAATTAAATGCATGCAGTACAGTATTTGGAATAAAATAAATGAATTAATAGCACAAAAACATGTTAAAAAGTATGATCATTCAGCAACTATCGAAACTTGGTTACAAGGAGCTCAAAACTCTAAACTAAATGTTTATAGTTGTGTGACGTTTTGGAAGGATTGACTGAAGCTCTTCAACTCTATGCTACTTTCTCCCTACCTCCACCCTCCTCTAGCTTATCTCTCGACGCTCCAGGCTCACTGCCTTTATTCCTGATGAAGGGCTTTTGCCTGAAACGTCGATTTCGAAGCTCCTTGGATGCTGCCTGAACTGCTGTGCTCTTCCAGCACCACTGATCCAGAATCTGGTTTCCAGCATCTGCAGTCATTGTTTTTACCTTGTTGATTTTAACCCTACTGCAAATCCTCTTGCAAGGATGCCTGCCTTGAAGAAGTTTTCCTCCTCTCTCTACAAGAATCTCAGGGAGTCCCTCTCCCACTGCAACTCCCAGGTCATTTCCTCTGCCCTGAAGCTCTTCAACTCTATGCTACTTTCTCCCCACCCCCACCCTCCTCTAGCTTATCTCTCCACGCTCCAGGCTCACTGCCTTTATTCCTGATGAAGGGCTTTTGCCCGAAACGTCGATTTCGAAGCTCCTTGGATGCTGCCTGAACTGCTGTGCTCTTCCAGCACCACTAATCCAGAATATGGTTTCCAGCATCTGCTGTCATTGCTTTTACCTGGAAGGAAAGGGTGTTGGGCTAGTTTAGTATTGGATGGAACAAGTATGATAACAAGAAATGATCTTGGAATTTAAGATGCAGAATCAGTATTGCTGGAGATAAGAAATAACAAGGTGAAGAAGGAAAGTCAAATTGGTAGAGATGCCACAGGGAAGAATTCATAGTGTATTTGGGACAATTTCCCAGAATAATATTAGATTAGATTCCCTACAATATGGAAATAGGCCCTTCGGCCCAAAAAGTCCACACCGACCCTCCGAAGAGTAACCCACCCAGACCCATTCCTCTACCCTATCTTTCCCCTGACTAATGCACCTAACACTACAGGCAATTTAGCATGGCCAGTTCACCTGACCTGCACATGGTTAGATTGTGGGAGGAAACCGGCACACCCAGAGGAAACTCATGCAGACACAGGGAGAATATGAAGACCCCAGACAGACAGTTGCCCGAGGTGGGAATCCAACCCAAAGTTCCTGGCGCTGTGAGGCAGCAGTGCTAACCACTGAGCCACAATGCCACCCTAAAGATTGGAATCCGTACAGTGTGGAAACAGTCCATTTGGCTCAACAAGTCCACACCGACCCTCCAGTGAGTAACCCACCCAGACTCATTTCCCTCTGACTAATGCACCTAATACTATAGCCAATCCATCTGACCTGCACATCTTTTGGATTGTGGGAGGAAACCCAGGCAGACACTGGATGAATGTGCAAACTCCACACACAGTTGCCCAAGACTGGAATCAAACCCGTGTCCCTGGCCCTGTGATGCTGCAGTGCTAACCACTGAGCCACCGTACTGTTTGTTGTAGATTCAACCAGGGATCAGACTATTTTGGATCTAGTGATATGTAATTTATTATGTGTGATAAGTGATCCCTTAAAAAAAAAGTGACCATAACATGGTAGAATTTAGCATTGAGTTTGAGAGTGAGAAACTGGAGTCAGAAATGACAGTTCTAAACTTAAATGAAGTAATTAGATGGGAATAAGGGCAGAGCTAGCTGGAATGGACGAGGAAAGAAGTTGAGCAGCAATGCTGTTTGAGGAATAATGCAGATGGTTAAGAAAATAGTTCATGGCTTACAATTAAAATATATACCAGTGAGAAAGGAGGATTTAATGATTGCTCTTTCTGTGGACTCTGCTCTTTCCGTGGACTCAGCTCCCTCCACTTACTCACCTGCTGATCATATCCCTTAATTCCTTTACTGTTCAAAAATCTATCGATCTTTGCCTTAAAAACATTCAATGGGGTAACCTCAACTGCTTCGCTGGGCAGGGAATTCCACAGATTCACAGCCCTTTGGGTAAACAAATTCCTCCTCAACTCAATCCTAAATATGTTCCATCTTATTTTAAGGCTCTGCCTTCTAGTTCTAGTTTCATCTGCTAGGGGACAAACACCTCCCTGCTTCTATCTTACCCATTCACTTATAATTTTATATATTTCTTTAAGATTTCCTCCCTCATTACTCTAAGTTCCAATGCATATGGTCCTAGTCTACTCAACCTCACCTCATAAGCCAAGCCCCTCAACTCTGGAATCGACCTAGTGTACCTCCTCTGCACCCTCTCCAATGCTAGTACTTCCTTTAGCAAGCAAGGAGACTATACTTAAGGAGTAGCCTTACCAGCACCCTATACAGCTGCAGTGTAACTTCCCTGTTTTTGAACTTCATCCCTCTAGCAATAAAGGACAAAATTCCATTTGCCGCCTTTATTTCCTGCAAGCCAACTTTTTGTGAATGATGCACAAGGACACCAAGGTCCCTCTGCACAGCAGCATGCTGCAATTTTTCACCATTTAAATAATAGTCCATTTTGCTGTTATCCTGACCAAAATGCGTGACCTCACATTTACGAACATTGTACTCCATCTGCCAGGCCCTTGCCCACTCACTTAAACTGTCTGTATCCCTCTGCAGATTTTCAGTGTCCTCTGCAGACTTTGAGACACCACACTTGGTCCCCGACTCCAAATTATCGATGGAAATTATAAACCATTGCAATCCCAACACTGCTCCTTGAGGTACACCATTAGTGCCAACCAGAAAAGTACCCATTTATCCCCACTCTTTCCTTTCTATTAGTTAACCGATCTTCTATCCATGCTAATACATTATCCATAACGCTGTGTGCCTTTATCTTATGCAGCAGCCTTTTTTGCGCCACCTTGTTGAATGCCTTCTGGAAATCCAGATGCACCCACATCCATCATTTCCCCATTGTCTACCATGCTCGTAATGTTCTCAAAGAATTTCAGTAAATTAGCTAAACATGACTTTGCCTTTCATGAACCCATGCTGCGTCTGTCTGATAAGACAGTTTCTATCCAGATGTCTCACTGTTTCTTGATAGATACAAGCAATTTCCCCACTACAGAAATTAAACTAATAGGCCTACAGTTATCTGCCTTTTGTCTATCTCCTTTTTTAAACAGTGGCGTCACACTTGCTGTTTTCCAATCTGCTGGAACTGTTCCAGATTCCAGCAAGTTTTGGGAAATTAGCATGAGTGTATTTGCTATTTCTCTGCACCATCCCTTTTAGTATCCTGGGATGCATTCCATCAGGGCCAGGAAACTTGTCTGCCTTTAGCCCCATTAGCTTGCCCAACACTATCTGTTTAGTAATAATGATCATTTCTTGGTCCTCAACTGCGATAGTCTCCTTGTCACCAATTATTGCCGTGTTATTTGTGTCATTCACTGTGAAGACCCATACAAAGTACCTGTCAACGCTTTGGCCATTTCCTCATTTCCCATCATTAAACCCCCCCCCCCCCCCCCCCCCCCCCCCCCACCTTCTTGTGCTCTATAGGACCACTTCTGTTTTATGTATTTGTAGAAACATTTGATACTTGATTTTATATTCTGAGCTATTCTCTATACTTATACTCTATCTTACCTTTATTTGTAGCTTTTTTTTGTGGCTTTCTGTTGACCTTTAAAATTTCCCAGTCCTCTAGTTTCCCACTAATCTTTGCCACTTTATGCATTGGCTTTCAGTATGATACCTCCTTTATTTCCTTAGCTATTCGTGGCTGATTATCCCTTGAAATGGAAAGAAAAGTGTGGCAAAGATTAATCGTAAACTAGTAGAAAGTCCTAAAAACCAAAAAAAATGACCAAAACGGAATAGAGGGGGAGAAAATAAGATTACAGTGTAAACTTGCAAGAAATATCAAGGAGGAAAACAAAAGATTCTTTACATATATGATTGGGAGATGCTGGTGATGGACTGGGGTGTACAAAGTTAAAATCACATAACACCAGGTTATAGTCCAACAGGTTTAATTGGAAGCACTAGCTTTCAGAGTGCTGCTCCTATATGAGGTGGAAGGAGCAGTGCTCTGAAAACTAGTGCTTCCAATTAAACCTGTTGGATTATAACCTGGTGTTGTGTGATTTTTAACTTTTTACAAATATGAAAAAGAAAAAGAGAGGCCAAAGTGAGCACAAGTCCGTTGGAGAATGTGTACGGAGAAATAGTGGAAATCAGGAAATGGCGAAAGGAGTTGAAGAAATAATCTGTATCAGTCTTTAAGAAAATATTCAATAATCAAGGGACAATAGGGAGAGAGAAAATAAATACAATAACCATCACTCTAATAAAAGTATTAAGGAAAATAAAATGTGTTCTGAAGACCAATATTAATCATCTTAGGGATAGGTCCCCTGGACCTGATGGGATGTATCCTAGAATATTAATGGACATAGCTACAGACATAGTGGATGCATTCGTAGTAATTTTCTAAGAATGCTTAGATTCTGGGCAAGTGTTGGAGGATTGGAAAATTGTCAATGAAACATCCTTCCTCAAAAAGGGAAGGAGACAAAAGACTAACTACAGGCCAGATAGCTTAACATCTGCTTTTGGAAAAATGTTAGGGAGTGGATTAAAAAAGATACAAGAGCAAAGCATTTAGAAAGGCGAACTGTAATCAAGTGGAATCAGCATGTCGTGATGAATGGGAAATCATGCCTGACAACCTTATTAGAATGAGAAGTAACAAGCAAGATAGATAAAGGGGATGCAGTTAATGAAATGTGTCTGAATTTCCAGAAGCTCTTTTGGTAAGGTACCGTATGTTTGCCTACTTCGTACTGAGGAGCCTGTGGTGTTGGAGAAGAATATTAGCAAGGATAGAAGATTGGCTAACTAATAGAGAGGCAATTTTAGGATGGCAACCTGTAATTGGTGGGATACCACCAGGATCAGTACTGTGGCCACAATTATTTATAATGTGTTTAATGACTTCGATAAGGGAAGTGATTATATTATAGCCAAATTTGTGGATAATGCACAAATAAGGTGGGAAGGGGAGAATTGAGGATGATGCAAGGAGTCTGCAAAGTGATATAGACTGATTAAGTGAGCAGGAAAAAAAACTTGGCAGATTTAATATCATGTGGGAAATATGAGGTTCTATGCTTTGACAGGAAAAATAGAGAAACTGTATATTTAAATGGAAAAGACTGCAGCACTCTACAGCGCAGAATTAGAGTCATAGAGATGTACAGCATGGAAACAGACCCTTCGGTCCAACCCGTTCATGCTGACCAGATATCCCAACCTAATCTTGTCCCACCTGCCAGCACCCGGCCCATATCCCTCCAAACCCTTCCTATTCATACACCCATCCAAATGCCTCTTAAATGTTGCAATTGTACCAGCCTCGTCCACATCCTCTGGCAGCTCATTCTATACACGTATCATCCTCTGTGTGAAAAAGTTGCCCCTTAGGTCTCTTTTTATATCTTTCCCCTCTCACCCTAAACTTATGCCCTCTCGTTATGGACTCTCTGACCCCAAGGAAAAGACATTGTCTATTTATCCTATCTATGCCCCTCAATTTTATAAACCTCTATAAGGTCACCCCTCAGTCTCCGACACTCCAGGGAAAACAGCCCCAGCCTGTTCAGCCTCTCCCTGTAGCTCAGATCCTCCAACTCTGGCAACATTCTTGTAAATCTTTTCTGAACCCTTTCAAGTTACACAACAACCTTCCGATAGGAAGGAGACCAGAATTGCACATAATATTCCAACAGTGGCCTAACCAATGTCCTGTACAGCCGCAACATGACCTCCCAACTCCTGTACTCAATACTCTGACCAATAAAGGAAAGCATACCAAATGCCTTCTTCACTATCCTATCTACCTGCGACTTCACTTTCAAGGAGCTATGAACCTGCACTCCAAGGTCTCTTTGTTCAGCAACACTCCCTAGGACCTTACCATTAAGTGTATAAGTCCTGCTAAGATTTGCTTTCCCAAAATGCAGCTCCTCTCATTTTTCTGAATTAAACTCCATCTGCCACTTCTCAGCCCTTTGGCCCATCTGGTCAAGATCCTATTGTAATCTGAGGTAACCCTCTTCGCTGTCCACTACACCTCCAATTTTGGTGTCATCTGCAAACTTACTAACTATACCTCTTATGCTTGCATCCAAATCATTTATGTAAATGACAAAAAGTAGAGGGCCCAGCACCAATCCTTGTGGCACTCCACTGGTCACAGGCCTCCAGTCTGAAAAACAACCCTCCACCACCACCCTCTGTCTTCTACCTTTGAGCCAGTTCTGTATCCAAATGGCTAGTTCTCCCTGTATTCCATGAGATCTAACCTTGCTAATCAGTCTCCCATGGGGAACCTTGTTAAACGCCTTACTGAAGTCCACATAGATCACATCTACTGCTCTGCCCTCATCAATCTTCTTTGTTACTTCTCCAAAAACTCAATCAAGTTTGTGAGACATGATTTTCCACGCACAAAGCCATGTTGACTATCCTGAATCAGTCCTTGCCTTTCCAAATACATGTACATCCTGTCCTTCAGGATTCCTTCTAACAACTTGCCCACCACCGAGGTCAGGCTCACTGGTCTATAGTTCCCTAGCTTGTCCTTACCACCCTTCTTAAACAGTGGCACCACATTTGCCAACCTCCAGTCTTCCGGCATCTCACCTGTGACTGTCGATGATACAAATATCTCGGCAAGAGGCCCAGCAATCACTTCTCTAGCTTCCCACAGAGTTCTCGGGTACACCTGATCAAGGCATCCAGCACTTCCTCCTCTGTAATCTGGACATTTTGCAAGATGTCACCATCTATTTCCCTACAGTCTATATCTTCCATATCCTTTTCCACAGTAAATGCTGATGCAAAATATTCATTTAGTATCTCCCTCATTTTCTGTGGCTCCACACAAAGGCTGCCTTGCTGATCTTTGAGGGAGGAGAAAGTGAGGACTGCAGAAGGGCTTGCCCGAAACGTCGATTCTCTTTCTCCTTTGATCTTTGAGGGGCCCTATTCTCTCCCTAGTTGCCCCTTTGTCCTTAATATATTTGTAAAATCCCTTTGGATTCTCCTTAATTGTATTTGCCAACGCTATCTCATGTCCCCGTTTTGCCCTCTTAAGTATACTCCTACTTTCTTTATACTCTTCTAAGGATTCACCCGATCTAACCTGTCTATACCTGCCGTATGCTTCCTTTTTCTTAACCAAACCCTCAATCTCTTCAGTCATCCAGCATTCCCTATAGTTACCAGCCTTCCCTTTCACCCTGACAGGAATATACTTTATCTGGATTCTTGTTATCTCATTTCTGAAGGCTTCCTATTTTCCAGCTGTCCCTTTACCTGCGAACATCTGCCTCCAATCAGCTTTCGAAAGTTCTTGCCTAATACCGTCAAAATTGGCCTTTCTCCAATTTAGAACTTCAACTTTTAGATCTGGTCTATCCTTTTCCATCGCTATTTTAAAATGAATAGAATAATGGTCGCTGGCCCCAAAGTGCTCCTCCACTGACACCTCAGTCACATGCCCTGCCTTATCTCCCAAGATTAGGTCAAGTTTTGCATCTTCTCTGGTAGGTACACCCACATACTGAATCAGAAAATTGTCTTGTACATACTTAAGAAATTCCTCTCCATTTAAATCTTTAACACTATAGCAGTCCCAGTCTATGTTTGGAAAGTTAAAATCCCCTACCATAACTACCCTATTATTCTTACAGGTAGCTGAGATCTCCTTACAAGTTTGTTTCTAAATTTCCCTCTGACTACTGGGGAGTCTATAATACAATCCCAATAAAGTGATCATCCCTTTCTTATTTCTCAGTTCCACCCACATATGGGCGGCACGGTGGCACAGTGGTTGACACTGCTGCCTCACTGCGCCAGAGACCTGGGTTCAATTCCCGCCTCAGGCGACTGACTGTGTGGAGTTTGCGCATTCTCCCCATGTCTGCGTGGGTTTCCTCCGACAGTCCCAAAAATGTGCAGGTTAGGTGAACTGGCCATGCTAAATTGCCTGAAGTGTTTGGTGAAGGGGTAAATGTAGGGAAATGGGTCTGGGTGGGTTGCGCCTCGGTGGGTCAGTGCGGACTTGTTGGGCCGAAGGGCCTGTTTCCACACTGTAAGTAATCTTAAAACAAAACTTCCCTGGATGTATTTCCAGTGATATCCTCCCTCAGCACAGCTGTAATGCTATCCCTTATCAAAAATACCACTCCCCCTCCTCTCTTGCCTCCCTTTCTATCCTTCCTGTAGCATTTGTATCCTCCCAAGAAGTTCTAGCAAATTTCCCTGCCAGTATATTAGTCCCCTTCCAATTTTGGTGCAATCTGTCCTTCTTGTACAGGTCACTGTACAAAAGAGATTCCAATGATCCAAAAATGTGAATCCTTCTCCCATACACCAGCTCCTCAGCCATGCATTCATCTTGAGCGTAAATTGCAAAAATCTACAATACAACTTCAGGTAATAGGGAAGGCAAATGGAATGTTGACCTGTGTTTCAAAGGGTTTGGATAATCAAAATAGGAAGTTCTGCTAAAACTTAACAAAGGAAATATTGATTGAGATAGGAAGAGAATTTTTCGGGTGTCTGAAATAGGAAGAGAATTTTCTTATCACCTGTTTCGATAACCAGAAGACACAGATTGAAGGTATTTGGTAAAAGAGGCAGATATGACATGCACTGAATTTTATACGCTTTGAGCTACGATCTGTAATGTGCGCTTGAATGGGCAGTGGAAACAGAGTCAGTAGCTTTTAAAAAGAACATGGATAAATACTTGAAATGTAAATTATTCAGGCTGTGAAGAATGTGCAGGGTAGACAAGGTAATTTGACAGAATAGATTTTGCTGCTGCATTCTGATTTGACAGATGTATACAGCTTAAATATTGCAAATTGTCAATTTTGTCATTCAGTTTGTGTTAATCCAAATCTGTGTCTTGTCTTTTGCTTCTTCCTTCTTAAACTGTTGGCAATGTCATCGTTCAAATATAATATTAAACCTGGGACCTTAGTTGTCTATTTAAATCTATTTACTAATGACCCAAAACTAAACTTGACTAGCTACATAAGTACTGTGGCTATAAGAGTAGGTCAGAGACCAGGAATCTAGCAACAAGTAACTTAGCATCTGACTCTCCAAAGCTTATCCACCATTAAGGCAAAGTCAGGAGTGGGATGGAATACATCTCACTTGCCTGGAGAGTGCAACATTTGAGGCTTTACACTATCCAGGACAAAACAGCCTCCTTGATTGGTACCACAACCACAAGCATTCACACTCTCTACCAACAATGTTCAGTAGCAGTAGTATATACATCTACAAGATGCACTGCAGAAATTCATGAGAGGTCCTTAGCACCTTGCAAACCCATAAAGTAAAATAGCTGTGGATGTTGGAGATCTGAAATAAAAACAGAAAGTGCTGTGTACTTTCCACAGATTTTGCCAGACGTGCTGAGTGTCTTCACATTTTTTATCCTGTAAACCCATGACCGCTTGCATTGAGTAGGACATAGCAGCAGATGCATGGAGCACAACCAGCTGCAAGTTCCCCGCCAAGTCAGTCACTGTGCTGACTTAGAAATATGTCACTATTTCTTTAGTGTGACTGGCATAAAATCCTGGAACTCCCTCCCAAGCAACATTGTTGGTCTGCATACATAACTGGACAAACGGTTCAAGAAGGCAACTCACCACCATCTTCTGAAGGGTAACTATGGATGGTACGATAAGTGCCCACTCCCCAAAACATCCTGTGAATGAGTAGTATTACAAAATGGCTTTAGTGCATAAAGTGGGAATAGTGAAGATACTAGTGCATTTTTAGCAGTGCAGACTTAGTGGGCTGAAGGGCCTCTCTTGTATGATTTTGATTCTGTGAAAGTGGTTGTAAATGAAAACCTCCTATTGCCCTCATCAAAATTCTACTCTTGACCAACACTATCGAAAAATATTACGTTGAAATAAATGATGTATTGTTTCTGAAATCAGACAAAATTCTGTTTATTTGAGAGCAGCTGATTTAAAACAAAGGGATTGAATAAATTCTGGTTATAGATGTCTAGGTAACTGTATGATGGTCTAACTGACTTGTGTTTTTCAGCATCTTCTGTTCTTGTAATCAGCCATTCATATTATTAACCCTTTAGATTAATTTGTCTGCATGTAATAATCAACAGAACAGTGACCAAAATGTAACCCAAAATCCTATGCAAGAATGAATAAACAAATAGATATTTTCTAATTAACCTTTTCAGACATTGTATTATACACCTCTTGAACAGGGGACTTGAACCTAGACTCCTGACTTGGAGGTTAGGACATTACCTCTGTGTGACAGCCCTCCGAACAAGCAAAATATAAAACTAAACCCAATTCAATTGCAGTGACATCAATTAACATCAACAGGATAACAGGGGAGCTCCTCAGTCTTTGAATAATAGGATGTTTCTCATCCACTTAAATAGACAAGCGTCAGTTTTAAACAAAAACTGAAATTGCTGGAGAAACTGAACAGGTCTGACAGCATCTGTGGAGAGAAAGGAGGGTTAATGTTTTGATTCCATTGACCCTTACAAAACTGATTTCTGTTTTTGTTTCAGATCTTCAGCATCTGCAGTTCTTTGTTTTATTTTAGTGTAACCCTCAATTTACTGTCTGAAAGATAACACTTCTGGAAAAAATGCTAACTGACTATTTATAATCTGGGACATCCAGAGACTGGGAAGGCTACCATATAATCACAGCCTTTTCTTGATAATCCTCCTTCAATAGTGGACAAATGTCATACTTTTTTTTGAGCTTTTGGAGCTAACACTCATTGCTTTGTCTCCAAATCCCTTTGAAGTCAAATTTATCAATGTGCAATTGCTGATCTTTTGAAAATCAATTGGGTTTCTCACACTACAGTAAATTTACTTCAACTTTCCTTAGTGTTGAAGTCTACTTGTTCTATAGTTGTGCCTGCCTGGTGTGTATTTGTCTTAGATCAAATTAAATTTAATTAGATTATGACGTTTGTTTTTTAAATGTGATTTACTTTGCTTAGCATTTACTAGGAGATAAGATCTTGATTCAATCACCAGCAGATTACCTTCCAGATCATTGAGCAGTCTCAATTTGAAATAGTTTAAATCTTCTTAAATGAATATGAATTCCTACCTTTTAATAATTAAGCTTTTGATTCTGCCATGTTCAAAACCATCCAATCTGTACCAGCCTGGTCTAGTCATAAGGTGTGAATTATACATTAAATCAGCACTAAGATCTGAACCAACTCATCATTCCATTTGAGAGTTCTTCCTTTCTGAAAACAGAGAATAAATGTACCCGTTTAGGTACTTTTTAGTTAGATTGTATGCTGTTACGGGGAGTAGAGTAATGGCTAATAGAATCTTACAAATAAATCTAAACTGGATGTTTCAATTACAAATCATGATTTGCTTTTAGGAGTGAAATGTTTTGAGAAGTCCATGTGAAAGAAGTTTGGAGAATGAATGAGATGTGGAAATACCAGTACTTATTTAGCCCGGGTACATATCCTTCTACTTCCTGTGCTTCTCTATCCGGATGAAGCGCACACTGACCTGTTGAAAATAGTTTTCCTGCTAATCCAAGTGATGTCATTGCATTATAATTGTGAATTAGTGACTCAGTGGAATAAAATCATTATGTAGGCAGGCTGTGTCAACAGACTGAAGAATTCAAAGCAATTCACAATTTCAGGTACCATGCCGATGCATATTTGCCATGGGTAATGTCTGTGCTCGTTATAAATCCAGTTACGTTGAAGCAAATACCAGTGTCTTGGCTTCAACATAATGTAAAGTCAGCAAGGGAAATTATTTTCAAAGTGATTGTAAATATGTCAAAGTGCAGTTTCAGCAGTTTTAAAAATTTAAATTTTGTGCATTTTTTCAGTAATTAGAATTCTAGGGAGGCAAATATTTTACAACTTGATTTTGTAAAGAATTCCTGTGCTTAGAGGAGAAGAATGGCAGGAAACTTTGGAGAAATGCTTTGAACGCCCAACAAAAGTGCACGCAGGCTGTGTTGGGGTGGGTGGGGTATACACGTTTGATTCTGCACATTGAAATTTATTTCTTATCACTAATCTTCTATCCATTTTCTGAGGTTTTTGACTGATCACTCTCTACTGCCTTGTCCAGCAGATTGTTCTCTGTGTGATACCAGCTATTGGCAAATTGATTATGGTCATCCATCCAAACTGACTCAAGATGTTTCTCCCCCATGACATCCATATGAATGGTTGAGCTGGATTATGATCAGGAATGGTCACCCGTTCTCCCCACTTCCTAACAAGGTCCAATCAAATGTTCCAATTGTAATAACTGCTTACTGTTATATAGCACCTTTTGTTTTAATGCAAATAAACATTGCAAGATAATTCCTACACACTTGAGAAAAAAGAATGGGTTTCACGTTAGGGAGTTGAAGGTTCATAGTTTTGGGGCAAGCCAGTGGAGCAGGTAATGGTATGGCTGTGTGTGACATGAAAGGAGACGATTCTTTCAGATTTTTATCATGTGGCAAAGTGACTGTTTGGTCTGAAACCATAACGGTTACAGTAACAAATAATGTAACTGGCAACTTTTAAAATATACTTTGTTCTGAACAAAAGGAAACTATACATTAGTACTGATTTTCAAAGGCTGAATTGTTGAGTATATGGAAGTTAAATTAGTATTTAATAAAAACTGGTACTCAGACTTTAAAATAGAACTGTGACCTGGTTTTCTGTCACAAATTGACATATTTCTGCAGCTAGAGGCAATTTAGTTAATTAGCTATAGCTTTTGAATTTAAAAAAAAACTTTCAAATGATGCATAGCTTTGCTGATGTTCTTGTGTAGGTAGTGTAGAAGATCCCAGTCTTGTCACAGTTTGATGTTCGGACAACTCTGGATGGCAAATTAACATGCTACATTTGGACCTGAGAGGAAAATGTGTCAAAATTCCCACTCATGATTACTGACCAATATTTAATGTGTGAATTGTATTTGTGTATGTTGAGCCACAATTAAATTGTGCTTGGCACTAATGTCTTCCACAATCTCATCTGTTACTGGAACTAAAATATTTTCTAAAGAATGCATTGAGAATAGGAAAGTCCTTTGGTGGATTTGAAGGAGTTATGGTGGATTAAACTGTGATTCTGATCACTTCTAGGTTAATATTTTGATGTAAAATTTAATGTCTGGAATATTAAGCTCCTCCTCGAAGTGAGCACAATACAGGTAGGAAGAGAGAGGAGGTCCTGAAAGTAGGTTTTAGGGAACCAGGCAAGAATTTGGAAAGCAAGACAACCTAAGGCAGTAGTCACAGGATTACACCCAGGATTGCATATTTGTGCAGATAGAAATGGGAGGATTGAACAAATGAGACATGTGGCTGGAAACTGGTATAAAAGGAAATCTTTAGATTTCTCTGTACAGGACTTGGACTAATATCCTTATGAGGACATTTGGTAGTGCTTTTGGGGGAGGCTTTGAATTAGCTTCTCAGGAGATGGAAACCTGAGAAGCAGTTCAAACAGAATAAAAGCTGATTGGTGGAAATAGAAAAGCTGTAAAAGTGAAAAGCAGTCGAAACCAATCCTGAGTCAATCAGGGTTCAAACCACAACGTAGTATTTAAAGACAGTATCTGAATGCACACAGTATTTGTAGCAGGGTTGATGAATTGGTGGCATGAGTAGAAGTAAATACAGTTGATTTAACTGCCATTATGGGACATGTTTGCGAGGTGACCAAAACTGGAACCTGGATGCCAAAGGGTATTTGACATTTAGGTAGGTATAAAGGCAAAGGAGGTAGTGTAATGATGATAAAGGCCAGGATCAGTGTATTAAGTAGCAGAAGATCTTTGACTGGAAGAACAGGATATTGAATCTTTTTGGACGGAGCTAACAAACAGCAAAGTACAACAGTTATTGGAAGGAGGTGGTTTATAGGCCTTTCAAAAAGTTGAGATAATGTAGGGTAAAGTAAAAATCACAATGAAATTAGAGACACTTAGCAAAGGGATAGCAGTAATCATGAGTGATTTCAATCTACATGTGGACAGGATAAATCTAGTAAACACTAATCCTGTACAGGAAGACTTTATAGAATGTGTTCCAAATAGTTTATGGAGCTATCTGTTGCAAAACTAACTAGGGGTTCAGTCTATTTTAGGTCTAGTATTATACAAAGAGAAAGCCTTAATTAATGATCTTGAAAGTGAAATTTCTATGATAACTTTCAATCTGAGGCTAGGATCTTATAATTGCCATGGTTAGAATTTAGATAGGATGAAGTTAGCTGTGGTGGGTTGGAAAATGCAGAAGACTTGATAGATGTATAGTGGCTAAGATTTAAAGAATTAATGCTTGGTATTCAAACGTTGCTTTGTAACAGGAAAGCAACAGCATGTGGCTAATGAGGGCAGCTAAAGATAATATTAGGTCAAAAGAGCAAGTGTGTAAAATTGCCAAAAAGTTATAACCCTGCGAATTGGGAGCATTTTAAATTTTAGCTAAGAAATAGAAAACAGATTACAAAAGTTTTAATAAATATGTAAACGATTTAACAAAACCAATTTGGATCCGTTAAGGCAGAGATAAAATGGTGTATCTTCTGAAGCGGGTACTGGATCCAACACACATCTCTGCTTTCTGTTTGCACATGCTACCAGACCTGCTGAGTCTCCAGATTTTGGTTTTGTTTAGGATAATGTATAATAGGAAATAGAAAAATGGCAGAGAAGTACATTTTAATCTGTCTTTGTGGAGGAAGATCCAGGAACTTTCCCTAAAATAATTTGCTTTCATGAGAGGAAGGAACTCAAAAGAAATCAGTAAGTGAAAATGTAGTATTGGAGAAATAAATGGGACGAAAAGGTGACACATGTCCAAGACCCAAGCCTTTAGTTTACAGTGTTGAGAGGATGTATTAATGATCATCTTTCAAAATTCTATTAATTTTGGAATGCTGCCTGCAGATTGGTAGTTTGTAAAAGTAGCCCATTGTTTTAAAAAGGAGGGAGAGAAAACCACAAACTATAGACCTGTTAGCCTGACATCATTAGTTGGGAAAATACTAGAATCTATTAAAAATGATGTGATAACTTGATGTTTAAGAAGTGATCATTGAATCATAGTACACCATAGAATCCCTAAAGTACGGAAGGCAGGCCATTTAGCCCATCAAATCCACATTGACGCTCCGACAGCATCTGACTCAGATTTCCCCACCACCAATCCCTGTAACCCTATAATCCCCATGGCGAGCCAATCTAGCCTGTACATCCTTGGACACTATGGGCAATTTAGCATGGCCAGTCCACCTAATCTCCACATCTTTGGGAGGAAACTGGAGCACCTAGCGACAATCCATGCAGACATGTGGAAAATGCAAATTCCACACAGACAGTTGCCTGAGGCTGGAATCGAACCCAGGACCTTGACACTCTGAGGCAGCAGTGCTAACCTCTGAGCCACCATGATTCTGATCGGCAAAGTCAACATGGATTTATGAAAGTGCAATCATAGTCATAGGAGTCAGAAACAGACCTTTTGGTTCAAACAGTCCATGCCAAACATAATGCCAAACTAAACTAGTCCCATCTGCCTGCTCCTATCTCATATCCCTTTAAACCTTTCCTATGTACTTAGCCGAATGTCTTTTGTAATTGTACCCACGTCCAGCATTTCCTTGGGAAGTTCATTCCAGATGTGAACCACCCTGTCTGTGTGTGTGTATGTGTGTTGCCCCTCCTGTCTTTTTAAAATCTTTCTCCCCTCATCATAATAATGTTCCCCCTGGTCTTGAACTCCCTCATTCAAATAGAACATAGAAAGGTACAGCACATAACATGCCCTTTGGCCCCCGATGTTCAAACTCCACGCAAAAGTTCCCTGACCGGCACTATCTTCCTTATCATTCTCTTATTCCTCACGTATGAATAAAATGCCTTTGGGTTCTCCCTAATCCTTCTTGCCAAGCCTTTTTCATGCCCCCTCCTGGCTCTCCTCAGTCCATTTCTGAGCTCCTTTCTAGTAAGCCTGTAATCCTCTAAAGCTGTGCTAGATCCTCGCTTCCTTCACCTTACGTAAGCTGCTGCCTTCCTTTTGACGAGAAGCTCCTCAATCTTACCCCTTGCCTGTCTCAGAGGAACAAATTTGTGCATCACTTGCAACAACTGCACCTTAAACAGTCTCCACATGTCTGTTGTGCCCTTTCTGTGGAATAATTGCTCCCAATCTGTACTTCCCAACTCCTGTCTGATAGTGTCATAATTTCCTTTTCCTCAACGAAATACCTTCCCTTAGTAACTGCTTCTTTCCCTCTCCAAGGCTTTGGTAAATGTGAGGCAGGTATGGTCACTATCACCAAAATGTTCTTCCACCGCGAGATTTGGCACCTGTCCTGGCTCAATGCTGAGCACCAAATCCAAAATGGCCTCTCCCCTTGTTGGCTTGTCTACATACTGAGTAAGGAAACCCTCCTGAACACACCTGACAAAAACGGCTCCATCCAAACCATCTGCACTTAGGAGGTTCCAGTCGATATTGGGAAAGTTGAAATCACCTATAACAACAACCCTGCTACTTCTGCATTTTTCCAAAATCTGCCAGTCTATGAAATCTTCAATCTCTCTACTGCTATTAGGGGGTCTGTAGAAAACCCCCAATGAGGTGGCTGCTCCCGTGCTGTTCCTAACTTCCACCCATACTGACTCAGTAGACAAATCTTCCTCAACAACCTTCATTTCTGTAGCTGTGATGCACTCTCTGATTAGCAATGTTACATCCCTTTCTCTTTTTTTTCCACCTGCCCTGTTCTTTTTAAACATGCTAAACCCTGGAACTTCTAGCAACCATTCCTGCCCCTGTGAAACCCACATCTCCGTTATGGCCACAACATCATAGTCCCAAGTACTGATCCATGTTCTGTGTCCATCACTCTTAATTCTACACTTCTTGCGTTAAAGCAGACACACTTTAACTGATCCCTTTGTTTCATCATGTGAAAACCCTTCCTGATAGATGCACTATATTCTGTCACTGCCCCATCTACAACTACCTCCCTCTCAGCTTGTAGCTCTGGTTCCCACCCCCTTGCCAAACTAGTTTAAACCTGAACCACACAAACAAATCTCCCACCCAGGATATTTGTGCTCCTCCAGTTCAGGTGCAACCCATCCTTCATGTACAGGTCCCACCTTCCCCAGAAGATACCCCAATGGTCTAAGTATCTGAAGCCCTTCCTCCTGCACTAGTCTCGCAGCCATCTGTTAAACTGCACTTGCTGACTGTTCCTCATCTCACTATCTCGTGGCACCGGTAGCAAACGTGAGATCACTACTCTATTCATCCTGCTCTTCAGCTTCCAACCTAACTCTCTGTAGTCACTTTTCAGATCCTCAATCCCTTTCCTGGCTATGTCATTGAGGCCAATATGTACCACAATTTCTGGCTGCTTATTCTCCCCCTTCAGAATCCTGTCAACCCGATCGGCGACATCCCGGATCCTGGCAGCAGGGAGGCAACATACCTTCCGGGAGTCCTGTTCCTGACCACTAAATCTCCTTTCAATCCGTCTAATTATTGAGTCCCCTACCACTAGCGCTTTTCTATTCTCCCCCTTCCCTTCTGAGCCTCAGTGCCAGAGACCTGACAACTATGGCTTTTCCCTGGTAGGCTATCCTCACCAGCAGTAACGAAAACGGTATACTTATTGCTGAAGGAAACGGCCACAGGGGATCCCTGCTCTATCTGTTGGTTCCCTTTCCTCCCCCTGACTATAACCCAGTTGTCCTTATCCTGTGTCTGAGGAGTGACCACCTCCCTGTACATCCTCTCAATGTCTCCCTCAGGCTCCTGGGTGATCTCCAGTTGCTCCAGTTCCCTAACTCTATTTTTGAGGAGCTGGAGTTGGGTGCACTTCCTGTCGATGTGGTTGGCAGAGACATATCATGTTTCTCACTGGCCACCTTCTGCAGAAGGAACATGCAACTGCTCTAACAGCCATACCCTGCAAATGTGAAAGCTCACACAGGACTAAACAAGGAAGAGAAGAAAAAAAGAGAAAACCTGAAAACTTACCGAGTTTACAGACTCTTCGTAAGGTTACAGGAGGTGTGTGGGAGGGAGGCCCTCCGGTGTAGGGCCTTGGGTTTAGATCTCACTCACTTAAAAACTTCCTGGCAGTGCTCGTTTCTCTCCGTCCTCTCTTCTCGCCGCTCTGTTCAAAATGGAGGCCTAACTCTGGAGGCAAGTCCCTTTCTTAGTGGGAAAAACAGACTTACCTGGCAGCCCTCGTTACTGTCCGCCCTCTCTCCTCGTCGCTCTGTTCAAAATGGTGGGCCAACTCTATGACGATCCCATGATCATAGGAATCAGTCCTGTGAATTTCTGCAATACATCCTCAATGGAAAGGGAACCAGAACTGCATACAACACCCCAAGTGCAATCTCACCAGTATTCAATACAATTGAAACAAGAATTTTTTTATACTTAAAATCCTCTCGCAATAAAGGCCAACATACTTTGTTTTCCAAAATGTTTGCAACACCTACACATTGGCTTTCAGGAACTTCTGAACAAGGACACTTCAGTCCTATTGGACACCAACATTTTCTAATTTCTCACCATTAAGAAATATACTGCACCTCTATTCCTCATACCAAATTGGATAATCTCACACTTAGTCACATTATATTATATCTGCCATACACTTACCTACCCACTCAACTTGTCTCAGTCCCTTGAAGCTTCTTTGCACCACCTCACAATTCATTCCCACCATTTTTGTCATCAAATATTAAATTATCCCCCACATCCAAATCATTAATAGAAATAAAAAGGGCCCCTGAGTACTTATTTTTACTGTACCACTTGAGACATAACCTGAGAAGCCAAGAATAACCATTATTCCTATTTTCTGCTGTTCACCCATGAAAAAAATTTCAAACCATGCTAGTGTATTTCCCCCAATCCCATGCACTTCTATTTTGTTTACTAAAAGCTCATGTGGGACTTTATCAAAAGCCTTCTTGAAAAAAAATGCTTTATCAACTCTGCCAGCAAGATCCTCAAAAATGTCTGATTTGTTAATGAACCACAGGAGATGGGAAAGATACCAAATGAAAATTTTGTGTCTGTTTCTACTGTGGAGAAACCAATGGAGTCTAGAGTCATAGTCATAGAGATGAACAGCATGGAAACAGACCCTTTGGTCCAACTCGTCCATGCTGACCAATCTAGTCCTACCTGCCAGCACCCGGCCCATATCCCTCTAAACCCTTCCTATTCAAATATCTGTCCAAATGCCTTTTAAATGATGCAATTATATCAACCTCCACCACTTCCTCTGGCAGCTCATTCCATACACATACCTCCCTCTGTGTGAAAAAGTTGCCCCTCTGGTCCCTTTTATGTCTTTCCCCTCTCACCCTAAACCTATGCCCTCTAGTTCTGGGCTCCCCCACCCCAGGGAAAAGACTTTGTCTATTTATCCTATCCATACCCCTTATGATTTTATAAACTTCTGTAAGCTCACCCCTCTGCCTTCGATGTTCCAGGCAGAACAGCCCCAGCCTATTTAGCCTCTCCATGCAGCTCAAATCCTCCAACCTTGACAACATTGTTGTAAGTCATTTCTGAACCCTTTCAAGTTTCACAACATCCTTCCGATAAGAAGGAGAACCGAATTGCTCACACTATCCCAAAAATGGCCTAACCAATGTCCTGTACAGCTGCAAGATGACCTCCCAATTCCGATACTCAATGCTCTGATCAATAAAGGAAAGCATACCAAATGCCTTCTTCACTATCCTATCTACCTGTGACTCCACTTTCAAGGAGCTATGAACCTGCACTCCAAGGTTTCTTTGTTCAGCAACACTCCCTAGGACCTTACCATTAAGTGTATTAAGTCCTGCTAAGATTTGCTTTCCCAAAATGCAGCACCTCTCATTTATCTAAATTAAACTCTATCTGCCACTTCTCAGCCCATTAGCCCATCTGGTCAAGATCTTGTTGTAATCTGAGGTAACCTTCTTCGTTGTCCACTACACCTCAAATTTTGGTGTCATCTGCCAATTCACTAAGACAAAAATGAGTACTGCAAATGCTGGAGATTAGAGTCGAGAGTGTAGTGCCAGAAAAGCGCAGCAGGTCAGGCTGCATCCGAGGAGCAGGAAAATCGACGTTTCGGGCAAAAGCCCTTAATCAGGAATGAGGACTCATTTTGCCCGAAACATTGATTTTCCTGCTCCACGGTTGCTGCCTGACCTGCTGTCCTTTTCTAGCACCACACTCTTGACTGCCAACTTACTACCTATACCTTCTATGTTCACATCCAAATCGTTTATGTGAATGACGAAAAATAGTGGACCAGCACCGATCCTTGATGCACTCCACTGGTCACAGGCCTCCAGTCTGACAAACAACCCTCCACTACCCTTTTTCTTCTACTTCGGAGCCAGTTCTACATCCAAATGGCTACTTCTCCCTGTACTTCATGAGGAAGTGGGGTAGGTGTGCCGGCCTGCTAGTAAAACTGAGACTATGTGGTTTCAAGACCCTGGATGAACCAGGACATACAGAACCTGCTAAAAACCAGGCGTGAGGCCTTCAGATCAGGAGGCCCACTCAAATATAAGGAATCCAAGTATGACCTTCGCAGAGCCATTAAGACAGCCAGGGGCCAATACCGATCCAACCTAGAGACCCAGACAGAAACCAGCGACTATGGCAAGGACTGAATGACATCACTGGTTCTAAAAAGAGACAGTACAAGATAACAGATGATGACATATCCCTCCCAGATCGTCTCAATGCCTTCTATGCTCGCTTTGAGCAGAACCTTGGTGGAACGGTAACACCTATTCCGACAAGTCCTGACTAACTTATTCCAACGGTCACTGCATCAGAGGTCAGATCAGTTTTCCTTCATGTGAATTCAAGGAAAGCGATGAGACCAGACAGAGTACCAGGCCGTGCAGTCAGAGCATGTGCAGATCAACTGGCAGAGGTCTTCCCGGGCATTTTTAACCTCTCCCTGCAGCAGGCCACTGTCCCTGCCTGTTTCAATAATGCCAACGCCATCCCTGTGCCTAAGGCTCATACAGCATGTCTCAATGACTACCGCCCAGTGGCTCTAACTTCGGTGGTCATGAAGTGCTTTGAAAGGCTGGTCATGGCATTAATCAACTCCGGCCTCCCCATTTCTCTTGACCTACTCTAATTTGCCTATTGGACCAACAGATCCACATCAGATGCCATATCACGTGCCCTTAACTCCTCTCTAGAACATCCTTCACTCCTTTCTTGACATCAAGAACAGCTACTCAGTGATTACAGTTCAATCTTCAACACTATTATTTCACTGTGTCTCTGTACATGTGACAATAAATTCAATTCCATTCATCTAACCTTGCTAATCAGTCTCCCATGGGGAACCTTGTTGAATGGAGAAAGTGAGGTCTGCAGATGCTGGAGTTCAAAGTTGAAACTTTATTGCTGGAACAGCACAGCAGGTCAGGCAGCATCCAGGGAACAGGAGATTCGACGTTTCGGGCACAGGCCCTTCTTCAGGAATGAGCAGAGAGTGTTCAGCAGGAGAAGATAAAAGGTAGGGAGGATGGACTTGGAGGAGGGGCGTTGGAAATGTGATAGGTGGAAAGAGGTCAAGGTGAGGGTGATAGGTCGGAGTAGGATGGAGGCGGAGAGGTCAAGAAGAAGACTGCAGGTCAGGAAGGCGGTGCCGGGCTGGAGGGATTCGGCTGAGACAAGGTGGGGGGAGGGGGGATGAAGAAACTGGTGAAGTCCAAGTTCATCCCCTGTGGTTGGAGGGTTCCCAGTCGAAAGATAAGACGCTCCTCCTCCGACCGTCGCGTTGTTGTGGTTTGGCGGTGGATGAGTCCAATTACCTGCATATCCTCGGTGGGAGTGGGAGTGGGAGGGGGAGTTGAAATGCTGTGCTACAAGTTGGTTGGGTTGGTTCGTCCGGGTGGCCCAGAGGTGCTCTCTGAATCGCTCCGCAAGTAGGCGGCCTGTCTCCCCAATATAGAGGAGGCCACACTGGCTGCAGCGGATGCAGTAGATGATGTGGGTGGAGGTGCAGGTGAATCTGTGGCGGATATGGAAGTTTCCTTTGGGGCCTTGGAGAGAAGTGAGGGGGGAGGTGTGGGCGCAAGTGTTGCACCTCCTGCGGTTGCAAGGGAAGGTGCCGGGAGTGGAGGTTGGGTCGGTGGGGGGTGTGGATCTGACAAGGGAGTCGCGGAGGGAGTGGTCTCTACGGAAAGCTGATAGGGGAGGGGAGGGAAATATATCCTTGGTGCTGGGGTCTGTTTGGAGGTGGCGGAAATGACGACGGATGATGATGTATCCGGAGGTTGGTGGGGTGGTAGGTGAGGACCAGTGGGGTTCTGTCCTGGTGGCGGTTGGAGGGGTGGGGCTCAAGGGCGGAGGAGCGGGAAGTGGAGGAGATGCGGTGGAGGGCACCGTCGACCACGTCGGGGGGGAAATTGCGGTCCTTGAAGAAGGAGGCCATCTGTGTTGTACGTATTTTGAACTGGTCCTCCTGGGAGCAGATGCGGCGGAGATGAAGGAATTGGGAGAATGGGATGGCGTTTTTACAGGGGGC
The DNA here is from genome assembly GCF_037043375.1 of Chiloscyllium plagiosum. Classification (NCBI taxonomy): domain Eukaryota; kingdom Metazoa; phylum Chordata; class Chondrichthyes; order Orectolobiformes; family Hemiscylliidae; genus Chiloscyllium; species Chiloscyllium plagiosum. The sequence goes on from NW_028270171.1 coordinate 1,997,581, forward strand.
AGGATGGGAGGAGGTGTAGTCCAGGTAGCTGTGGGAGTCGGTTGGTTTGTAGTAGATGTCCGTGTTGATTCGGTCGCCTGAGATAGAAACAGAAAGGTCTAGGAAGGGGAGGGAGGAGTCCGAGACTGTCCAGGTGAATTTGAGGTCGGGGTGGAAGGTGTTAGTGTAGTGGATGAACTGTTCAACCTCCTCGTGGGAGCACGAGGTAGCGCCGATACAGTCATCAATGTAGCGAAGGAAAAGGTGGGGGGTGGTGCCAGTGTAGTTGCGGAAGATGGATTGTTCCACATACCCTACGAAGAGGCAGGCATAGCTGGGGCCCATGCGGGTGCCCATGGCTACTCCTTTTGTTTGGAGAAAGTGGGAGGATTGGAAAGAAAAGTTGTTCAGGGTGAGGACCAGTTCGGTCAGTCGAAGGAGGGTGTCGGTGGAAGGGTACTGGGTGGTACGGCGGGAAAGGAAGAAGCGGAGTGCTTTGAGTCCTTCGTGATGGGGGATGGAGGTGTAAAGGGACTGGTCACATACCCTACGAAGAGGGTATGTGACCATGCGAACCTTGTTGAATGCCTTACTAAAGTCGATATAAGATCACATCTATCGCTCTGCCCATATCAATCCTCTTTGTTACTTTTTCAATAAACTCAATCAAGTTTGTGAGACATGATTTCCCACGCACAAAGCCATGTTGACTATCCCTAATCAGTCCTTGCCTTTCCAAATACATGTACATCCTGTCCCTCAGGATTCCCTCCAACAACTTGCCCTCCACTGACATCCGGCTCACCGGTCTGTAATTCCCTGGCTTGTCCTCACCACCCTTCTTAAATAATGGTATGACGTTAGCCAACCTCCCAGTCTTCTGGCACCTCACCTGTAACTATCGATGATACAAATATCTAAGCAAGGTGCCCAGCAATCACTTCCCTAGCTTCTCACAGAGTTCTAGGGTACACTTGATCAGATCCTGGGGATTTATCCGCTTTTATGCATTTCAAGACCTCCAGCACTTCCTCCCCTGTAATATGGTCATTTTTCAAGATGTCACCATCTAATTCCCCACATTCTAGGTTGTAGGTGCATCCACATACTGAATCAGAAAATTTTCTTGTACACTCTGAACAAATTCCACTCCATCTGAACCCTTAACACTATGGCAGTCCAAGTCTATGTTTGGAAAGTTAAAATCCCCTACCATAACCACCCTTGTATTCGTACAGATAATTGAAATCTCCTCTCAAATTTGTTTCTGAATTTCCCGCTGACTATTGAGGAGTCTGTAATACAATCCCAGTAAGGTGATCATCCCTTTCTTATTTCTCACTTCCACTCAACTAACTTCCCTGGATGTATTTCCAGTAATATCCTCCCTAACTACTGCTATAATGCTTTCCCTTATCAAAAACACCACTCTCCCATCTCTCTTGCCACCCTTTTTATCCTTCCTGTAGCATTTATATCCTGGAACGTTAAGTTGCCAGTGCTGTCCATTCCTGAGCCACGTTTCTGTAATTGCTATGAAATCCCAGTTCCATGTTCCTAACCTTCCCTGTTAGAGTTCATCTGCCTTTCCTGTTGGGCCTCTTGCATTGAAATTAATGCAGTTTATCAGTCCCACCTTGTTCTCTGCCTGCCCTGACTGTTTGACTTGCTTCCTTTCTCAATTGTACCAGTCTCAGATTGATCTCTTTCCTCAGTATCTTGCTTGGTTTCCCCCCACCACCCAACCCCCTGCCAATTGGTTTAAATCCTCCCAAGCAGCTCCAGCAAATCTCCCTGCCAATTTATTAGTCCGCTTCCAATTCGGGTGCAATCCATCCTGCTTGTACAGGTCACTTCTACCCCAGAAGAGATTTCAATGATCCCAAAATGTGAATCCTTCTCCCATATACCAGCTCCTCAGCCATGCATTCATCTACTCTATCCTCCTATTCCTCTGCGGAGAGAAGAGGAAACTGGGCCTATACTTGGAATTTAGAAGAATGAGTGTTGATCTTATCGAAACCTAGAAAGTTCTTTGAGATATGCAGTAGATGCAGCAAGATGCCATATGCTGAGCATACAGATTGCCCTGTCTGTAGAATCAGTCTCAAGGTAAATGACAAGTCCTTTAGAACTGAGATGAATAGCAATTTTTTTTCACTGAAGGTGTAAATCTTGTGGGAATGCAGAAGTTAAGTCATTAAGTTCAAGTTGGAGGTTGATAATTTTCTAGTTACTAATGACGTCCAAGGCTATAGGCATAACTTGGGAATATAGCTTTGAGGTAGACAATCAGCTAGAATGGCCTAGCCGGTTTGGGGGCTGAATGTACTAACTCTGCAAATTCAAAATTGACTTTGAATTTTATGGCTATCATTTTAAGCTGTAAGTATAGCTAATAAGATTATTTACAGGTTGGGATGATACTTTGTTGGTGTGCCAACTTGCTGTACTATGAATTTCATTTTTGCTTGTGATTTTCCATGTTATGTTTCCCTGATTATCTTAAAGAATGATTTTTAGTCTTAAAGAATGTAGCTTCTCATTTCCCTGGTGAATAAGGACACTGCTTGGTGAACATTTTCCAGACTGTACGTACAGAATTCTCTGATTTAGTTTGTGATCTGTACCAGTGAGCTCATCTTGGATTGGAAAACAGTTGACCTGCCGCAGGTAAACTTAAGTGTTTATGAGCTTGACTCAGGGATATTAAACCTGCTGCTTATAGAGGAAAATAGTTTGCAATGATTTTAACAAATGAATGCTGAGCATAGATCCAACTGCAGATTACCATCTTCAACTGGAGATAAGAATTAGCTGATTTTCAAACAATATCTAATTCTGATGCATTACTTTGTCATTCAATCAAGTTTACGGAACATCTAGTATTGCATCATGGCTGTGTATTCAAGCAGAGTTACAGCAATCAAATCAGCTGCCTGCTCTTCTGGTGAACAAATGCATATAGTGGAGAAAGGGGGAAAACTGTGGTGTTTAGTCTGTGTAACCCTGTTACTGGCTGGATAAATTCACTAAACTTATTGGGGAACTTATTCTCTATTTAATTGTAAAGTCAATGTTCTGACCTTGGAACTGAAAATTAAGTTATTGAAGTTATCAATGGTTGTCATGGCAATGTTGCTGTGGGGTGATGCAGAAGTAATTACTGCGAAGTACCAATTTCCTACATCAATAGGTCACGTAGTTGGCAGTCAGAATATATGTAGAAAGAAGTATAAATAAAGGTTGACAGTGGAACTACACAAATTTGTTGGAAGCTGGATTAAATGTATATGTTTATGACCCCACTAAATGTATATGTTTATGACCAGCTGGAATGGAACAATAACTGTTTCCAATTCCTGGCTACACTCGAGTCAATTAATGGGTGGATGAAACAGGCAGTCTAGACATCAGTAGGTCCTTTTGCATAAACATTGAACCAGTGATCCTTTTGAGGTAATATTATTACAGCACAAATAAGCAGAGTCTTCAGAAAAATGCTATTTCCTCCACAGGCCCGTAATTGTACAACTTTTATTTTGTTCTCCGCTTGTCAACATTTGATTTTCCTGAGTGAGGGAGATTTGTGGACTGCATTCCAGTTACTTCTCATCAAAATGACTATGTTCCTTTTAATGTAAATTATATGAATGGTTGCATTCCAAAACCTACCCTTGTATGAAATGCTTTTAGGGTTATCATTGGAAGCAAGATTACAATGATCTGATGGAAGGCTGTTGGCTGAAATGTTAACTGTTCCTCTTTCCACAGATGCTGCCAGACTTGGTGAGTATTTCCAGCACTTTAAAAGTTTGGGTCATTTGGTTATATGTATATGATGTCTCTCCTTCCTGCTTGCTTGATTCGTTGAGTTGTTTGTTCCTTCCTTTGCTTTTTAGTGTCATCCTTGGTTGATTGATAGCACTCTTGTTTCTGCGTTAGCAAGTCATAGGTTCAAGCTCCAGTCCAGAGGGGAAAAAAAAGAAAATTGTAGTAACTGCTGGAAATCTGAAATAACAGAATTTAGAAAGCATTCAAAGTCAGACAGCATCAGAGAAAGGAAGGTAAGTTTAATGCTCCACATTGGCAAACGTTTAGACTCTTGCAATGTTTTCCAAATTTAAGTCAGTATGTCATTTTCATAGAAGTACAGGAGGTCAGTTAGAATGTCAGAAATGCTCCTTTTTGGATGAGGTGTTTAGTCAGTTGGAAGTACAAGATTCCATTGCACTATTTGAAAAAGCAAATAATTTATGGTGTCCTGGTCAATATTTCGACCTGAGTCAGCATCATTAAAACAAACTTTCTATAATCCATCACATTTCTATTTGGAATTTTATGAACAAGTTAATCAATTTCTTTCATAAAAGACTCATCATAAGAGAGTAATGGCTTCATTGCTTTTCCAATTTGTTCCAAGAGTACTCTGCATTCTTTTCTCATTTAGATCCCGAAGGTGGAAATTTCTCTTAAGCGGTAATACACACTAGATGAGGCAAAATTAAGGGCAGAAAACCAGATTAAAGCTTCCATGCATTCCAAATCCAAATTTAGTTGGATCTTATCTTTTACTTTGAAAGGTCACTTAATTTGGTTATTTACTGAAAATGAGATGCTAGGTGGTACAAGTGTAAAAGTTGCTAGGCCATTTGTCTCTATTTCTTTGTGGTGGGTGAGACACTGCCAAGGGCAACTTGGCTGTAGCAGTTGTTTTATATAGTTTAGATTAGATTCCCTTCAGTATGGAAACAGGCCCTTCGGCTCAACACGTCCACACCGACCCTCTGAAGAGTAACCTACTCACACCCATTCTCCTAACCTATACTTACCCCTGACTCATGCACTTCACACTATCGGCACTTTAGCATGGCCAGTTCACCTGACCTGCACATCTTTGGATTGTGGGAGGAAAGTTGAACACCTGGCGGAAATCCACGCAGACACAGGGAGAACGTGTGAGCTCCACATAAAAGTCGCCTGAGGTGAGAATCAAATTGATAATTTGTGAATGTACTAATGTCAAAATTCAGCTGTGAGACATTACTGGTAATATTAATTACACTATATGGCAAGCACGGTCCAGAGGATAGTTCAAAACTGTATATTTTTAACCATCAGTCACTTACTTAATCATGAGGTTTATGACGATGAAGGCAAATTTGAGAGCCTGAAGCATTTTCTGCTAGAAAGGAGATTACTTGAGGTTTTTTGTGGTAACAGAGAAGGTTAGTGAGGATAATGATGATAGTGAAGCATTTGAGACTGTGACACATGACATATAACCAAAGAAATCTATTTGAGGAAAGCAGTAAGCAACAATTTGGACATAAATTTGTTTGAGTGACAGAAAGCTGAGTATAGTAATTGACTATTGCTTTTGGGACTGGGCAAAGAGTTTCCTAGGGATTTGTGTATTTTTGTAATTGGATTGCTCTTGCTCCCTGCTCTTCCTAATTAGATTCCTTACAGTGTGGAAACAGGCCCTTCAGCCCAACAAGTCCACACTGACCCTCTGAAGAGCAACCTACCCAGACCCATTCCCCCCTCACTAATGCGCCTAACACTACAGGCAATTTAGTATGGCCAATTCACCTAACCTGCACATTTTTGGACTGTGGGAGGAACCCGGAGCACCCGGAGGAAATCCACGCAGACACAGGGAGAATGTGCAAACTCCACACAGACAGTCGCCCGAGGCGGGAATTGAACCTAGGTCCTTTGCTGAGAGGCAGCAGTGCTAACCACTGAGCCACTGTGCCGCCCGTAATGTATGTATTAAAGGTTTACACCTTGTGTAAAGTAGACTATTTCAAAATTTACAATGTGAAATTCGGGAATATTGTAATCATGAGGATAGTGCAGTTCTTCTCAAAGTCTTTGGAGGGTGGAGTGGATGGGCAAGTAAATGAAAATTAATGTTGTCAAGTGATAAGTTTTGGTAGGAAGACTCAGAAACAAGATAAAACAAAGAGTATAAATTCTAAAAGGTATTGGTGCAGATAATCCTGAGTGTAGATATGTATAGGTCATTGAAGATGGCAAGGCATCTTGTGAAAGTGTTTAGTAAAGCATGCGACATCCTGCGTTTAATCAATAAGAACATAGCATACAAACGCAAGGAAATTATTATAAACCTGCAAAAAAAAGGTTTGTCCTCACCTGGAGTATGGTGTTCACTTTTGGATGCCACACTTGAGGAAAGATAAAAGCATTAGAGAGGTTGCAGAAAAAATTCACAAGAATGGTCCTTGTGGTGAAGAACTTTAGTTACATTGTTAGATTGAAGAAGTTTGAGAATTCTTTGTGGGAAAAGGAAGTTGAATAGGGATTTCGTAGACATATTCAAGATCATGGGTTTGGACAGAATAGGGAAGGGGAAACTGTACTCAATGGTGGCAGGGTCAAGAACTGTAATGCACAGATTTTAAGATAATTGTCAAAAACTTGTGGTATGAGAATCCTTTCTGCATAGTGAGTGATTGGGAATACGCTGTGTGTGTTTTGGTGATCCTTTCAATTCATGCTTTCCAAACGGAATGGATAATTATCTGAAAAGGAATTATTTCTAAGGTGATAGGGGAAAAGAAGGCAAGGGAGTGGCAGAGGTGAGTTACTCCTTCAATTAGCCAGCACAGGTGTGATGGGCTGAAAGGTCACAGCACTGAAGGCAGACATCATATGAAATTGACAGAGAATGGCTTGATTGAATAGACATGGATTAGATTAGATTAGATTACATTACAATGTGGAAACAGGCCCTTCGGCCCAACAAGTCCACACCGACCCGCCGAAGCGAAACCCACCCATACCCCTACATTTACCCCTTATCTAACACTACGGGCAATTTAGTTTGGCCAATTCACCTGACCCTGCACATCTTTGTGACTGTGGGAGGAAACCGGAGCACCCGGAGGAAACCCACGCAGACACGGGGAGAACGTGCAAACTCCACACAGTCAGTCGCCTGAGGCAGGAATCGAACCCGGGTCTCTGGCGCTGTGACGCAGCAGTGCTAACCACTGTGCCACCGTGCCGCCCACCATGGAGTTGTTGGGATTCCAAAACTAGGTGTCATCAATACAAGATAATGACAGTGAATCCAACAATGAATTCCAGGAAAACTTTTTTTATTATAATATATTTTTATTAAGAAAAAATAGATTTTTAAATATTACAACAAATACAAAACAATGCAATTCAAAACAGTACAAAAATTGTACAAAACTATAACCAAATGATAAAACAAATTCCCCAACCCACCCTCCTATACGAATGTATAACCATATATAGAGAAGTATAAAATTAAAAAAAACCTAAACTAGCTATTTAACTAACTAAATAAATACCTAACAACAAACAAATAAATAGTAATAACTCAGCCCAGCCAAACAAAACACTCATGCATTCACAGTTCCTCCTCCCTGGATATTGGATCATGAAACACAATCGTTACGGCTATATAAAAGCCCTTGTTCGTGTGGCAGATAAATCCGTGTTCAGGTATTTCAAAAAGGGTTGCCATGTCTTGTAAAAATTCTCAGTTTTGTGGTGTACCATATTTGTGAGAAAATCCAGGGGAATATGCTCCATAACAATCTTCCACCAACCCGGCAGGCCTGGAGGGTTTTCTGATATCCAACCTAGTAAGATATTCAGAATTACAATGGGTAGGCCCAAAAGGAGCGAAATAGGGTCCTTCTCCACCCCGACACCTAAAATCCTCTCCATTGCACCCACCATAGCTCTCCAATATGTTTGAAGCCTGTCACAAGACCAAAGACAATGGGTAAGAGTACCTGTACAGACCTTGCACTTGGGATATGCTGAAGATACCTGGTTTAAATTTTGACAAACAGTCTGGGGCTAAGTAGACCCTGTGGAGAATCTTCAACTGTAAAGCATGAGTCCTATTGCAAATTGATATCTTCCTTGCATTCTCCCAAATATCCTCCCATGCCTCTGAAGAAGCTTCAACACCCAGCTCTCTCTCCCACATCTTACAGAGTCAATCAGACTCATCTGAAGTGGCACCCCCCAATTGGTGATATAGAGTACTGATAGAGAGTGTACTCTTAGCCCTTTGTACCCCTCTTTCTATGTCAGATTTGTAGGGATCAGTCAAAAGTGTGGTCTTTTTTTGAATAAAATCCCTAACTTGAAAAAAACGAAAGAGGTCTCTATTAGGTAACTCGTACTTCCATACTAACTGATCGAAGGACATCATTACGTCTTCCTCAAATAAATCACCCATGCAAGATATACCCCTAGCTGCCCACCGTTTAAATACTGAATCTATCATACCTGGTTGAAAACTCAGCATATCCACTAAAGGTGTAAACAAAGATGTTTTACCAATATTACCTTCCCTCTGCCGAATTGCCCTCCATGCTTTAACAGTATTGATGACTATTGGATTATGGCAATATTCCCTAACTGTCCTCATCTTGTCCAAAAACAGCAAACTGGTAAGGGGGCACCTTGCCTGGGAGACTTTGATATCTAGCCATATTGAAAGAGGGTCCCCACAAACCCAATCACTTATGTAGGTCAAAAACGAGCTTAATTGGTCATTTTTAATGTCCGGAAGGTCTACTCCCCCCAATCTGTGAAGCAACTGCAGTTTGGCTAATTTAATGAGGGGCCGTTTACGGTGCCAGATAAAGGAGCTGAACCAACCGTTCAGTCTCCTGAGTGTGTGTTTGTTGAAAATCAGGGGGAGCATCCGTATAGGGTATAGCAAACGAGGGAGAATATTCATCTTAATAAGTGCTATCCGACCCGACCACGAGACTGGAAGTGCCTCCCATCTTTGGAGATCTTGTTTAATTTTTTTCAAATAATTGAGTAAAATTGGCTTTGAACAGCCAATCCAGAACTGGAGTAATGAATATGCCCAAATACACAAAACCCCCCTGTGACCACCTAAATGGGAATCTATAGTCACTCTCAAGAGCCAACTCTTTCGTAAGACCACCCATAGGCATAGCCTCTGATTTAGCAAAGTTAATCATATACCCTGAAATAGTGCCAAACGCGTGAATGCATTGTACCAGGCAAGGCACTGAAACTGCTGGATTTATCAAGAAAATTAGAACATCGTCTGCATACAGCGAGATCTTATGTAATTTTGACTCCACTTCTGGAGCTGATATATTAAGATCCCCACGAATGGCCTCTGCCAGCGTTTTAATCACCAACGTAAAAAGTAATAGTGAAAGGGGACAGCCCTGCCGGCTGCCCCGAGAAATATTAAAATTGCTTGATCGTACCCCATTGGTAATGACCACAGCGAGAGGTACACTGTAGAGAACCTTTACCCATCTTATGAAAACTTCGCCCAGACCAAACCAGTCTCGAGTATAGAAAAGGTACGGCCACTCAACTCTGCCAAATGCCTTCTCTGCATCTAAAGAAATCACCAATCCCTGTATTGACTGCTGTTGGCATGCTTGAATAACGTTAAGCAGCCTCCTAACATTATTGGAGGATCTGCGACCCTATATGAAGTCCGTCTGATCCTCTTTAATAATAGAGGGTAACACTGTCTCCAGCCTTAACGCGAGAGCCTTAGAGAGGATCTTAAAGTCCACATTTAAGAGCGACATGGGCCTGTATGAAGCACAGTCTTCCGGATCCTTCCCTTTTTTAAGGATAAGTGAAATATTGGCCTCTGTCAGAGATGGTGGGAGACAAACATGACTGTATGAATCACTAAACATATTCAGCATCGGGCCTGACAGTATACTTATAAATTCCTTATAGAATTCACTGAGAAGTCCATCAGGACCGGGTGCCTTTCCACTCTGAAGCTGCCTAACAGCTTCCTGCACTTCCTGCTCTGATAATGGGGCATTGAGAAAGAACTGTTGTTCGGGAGTCACACCCGGGACCTTCAGATCTCTTTTTAAAAAAAAAGGATTCCATTTTGGCCTACCCCTCCTCACAATTCTCAGACTGATATAACTTAGAATAGAATCTCTGGGATGCCACATTAATCTTTTTAGAATCATATGTTAGGTTCCCAGACTCTTGCCTAATCGCTGTAATGGTTTGTGGGGCACTTCTCTTTCTGGCAAGGTATGCTAAGTATTTGCCTGGCTTGTCACCATGCTCGTATAACCTTTGCTTTGCAAAAGCCAGCTCCTTCTTTGCTGTCTGCATGAGCACAGAATTTAGTGCAGATCGCAGTGCCGTAATCCTCTAGTTTGACCAACGAGGGTCTGTCAAAATAGGCCTTCTCGGCTGCCTTCAACCGTGCTTCAAGGAGATGTTGCTGCTCACCCTTCTGCAGCTTCCTACTTGTGGAATATGAAATAACTAACCCCCTGGCATAAGCTTTGGCAGTTTCCCAGAGAACAGATGAACTATCAACTGAGCCTATGTTGATGTCTAGGAATGCCCGAAATTCCCTAGAGAAATACTCCACAAACTTGCTGTCCATGAGAATAAAGGGGTCCATTTGCCAGTACCTTGAATCCAGTGTAACATCCTTAATTTTAACCATGAGGTACACTGGAGCATGATCAGAGATGGCAATATTACTAATCGTGCAGGATGCCACCAGATCCAGGGTTACCGCAGGGGTCAGAAAAAAAATCAATCCTCGTGTGACATCTATGCGGATTGGAGAAAAACGTGAAATCCCTACCTGTAGGGTGGAGACACCTCCAGACGTCCACCAACCTTAATTCCCCACGTAAACCCAATAACTGTTTAGTTTGTGCAGAGGGTATCGAGGGACCTTTAGGCAACCTGTCTACTCTGGGTCCGTGAGGCAGTTAAAATCTCCCCCTATAATGATGTGCTGAGACTTGAGACTTATCAGTTTAGAAAAAGCATCTACCAAGAATTTAAGAGGATGAGCTGGGGGACAATAAACATTTAAAATGGGCGGCACGGTGGCACAGTGGTTAGCACTGCTGCCTCACAGCGCCTGAGACCCGGGTTCACTTCCCGCCTCAGGCGACTGACTGTGTGGAGTTTGCACGTTCTCCCCGTATCTGCGTGGGTTTCCTCCGGGTGCTCCGGTTTCCTCCCACAGTCCAAAGATGTGCAGGGTCAGGTGAATTGGCCATGCTAAATTGCCTGTAGTGTTAGGTAACGGGTAAATGTAGGGGTATGGGTGGGTTTCGCTTCGGCGGGTCGGTGTGGACTTGTTGGGCCGAAGGGCCTGTTTCCACACTAATGTAATCTAATCTAATCTAATCTAAAAATGCCATATTCTTCCCCATTTATCAAGGCTTTAAGAACTACAAGCCTCCTATATGTGTCTTTAACATATTCCAACAATTTAAATGAGAGATTTTTCCTTACCAATATAGCCACTTCCCTACTTCTGGTATTAAATGATGAAAAAATAAACTCGGTCAAAGCAATTCTGCTGTAATTTCAGATGTTCCTTGTCATCCAAATGTGTCTCCTGTAACAAAACAATATCCACCTTCTTTCTAAGACTCAAGAGTACCTTCTTCCTCTTAATTGGTGAGTGATTTCCCTTGATATTCCAGGTACACCATTTAATCAAATCATTAGCCATAATCTTCTGCAATTACATTTAAATTCCAGAGAGAAGGAACCCGAACGACAAATTGCTGAGCCTTAGTGTTGCGTGGTCCACCAAATATAAAAACTACATAAACTAAAACCACTACATTTAACACACATACAAAATGATTAAAAATAAAAAACAACAAAAACCAGAAAACAAACCAACATATAAAGCACCAATAGCGCTGAGTAGGGGAACTTGCCCCCTGCCCGGAGGGGGGGCCACTACCCGTCCCGAACTGCCCATAAATAAGCACCTAACCATCTCAATCACCTTCACTTCTCCCAACTAGAGCCGCATCGCAAGCACAAGCTAAAAAGGATAAACACCTCATCGAATATCAATATGAATTTAAAAAAAATATTTTATATTAAAAAAAAGGGGGAATAAATACCCCACCCATCCTTTGGTATGTCCTAACTTAGAAATTTAAAATTACATCTTAACCACTGCCAAACATAGTTTGAACCAAATTATTATCAATAGAGGGAAAAATAGGGGAAAAACAAAGCTCCAACCGGATTTCCTCCATTTCTTTTTACAGAATGATAAATGCATAGCCAAGCAACAATATTTATACAAACTACAATTGTTTAAATTAGGTTAGTTTGTCCACAAAGTCTCTTGCCTTCTCCGATGTGTCAAAGAGATGCATGGATCCATCTAAGGTGATCCGAAGCACTGCTGGATATCTCGGAGTACTGAATCCCAAGCTCCTTTAATCTTCTCTTGACACCATCATACGATTTTCATTTTGGATCACCGCCGCTGAAAAGTCCTGAAAAAACATGATCTTAGAGCCCTCGTAAATTAGGCCCTTTGAAGCCTTCCCCTGGAGTCTGGAAGCCTCCATGACTCTCTCCTTATCCCGGTAATGATGGAACTGCACCAGGAAAGGACGAGGGCATTGACCCAGACCCGACCTCCATGCTGCGACCCGATGAGCCCTCCCTATCTTCAATCCTCTCATGCCAGTCTCTAAGTCAAGGAATTTCAGAAGCCAATCTTCAACAAACCGTCCTGTTCCTGCTGCGATGCGAAGCTCTGCAGTGTGATCTTCTCAGATCGCCGCCATCTTAGATCCCCAGGAAAACTTCGTAATCCTGACAGTGCTTGGAATGTGATGCTAAGTGCCACATGGAGTAATTGATGTGCATAGTATAGATATAATTTAAGAGGAAGCTGGACAACTAAATGAGCATTAAAGAAAAGATGTGTAGATTGAGTTTGACAGAATAGAGAGGCATGGATTTTTTTTTAAAAAAAAAGCCTTTTCAGGTATGCTCTGATGTGTCTCTGTATCAGGTGAGACTTGACCTAGACCTGTTGGTAGAGGAAGTGACGCTACCAACAGCTAGGGACACATGTTTACAGATGTTTTTAGTCAACCTGTTTGGAGATGTTGAGCCGTACAGAATGGCATAGATGGATATTTTCTAAACCTGTTTCCTGATGTTACCACACACCTCTGGAACAAGTGAGACTTGAATCTGTGTCTCCTGGCCCAGAGGTATGGATACTACACTACGCCACAAATGCTCGCAGATGGCATGGATAGTCATGTAGACCAAGTGTTCAGATGGCCTATTGTTATTTCGTACAATCTAGATTTGAATAATTGTGAACCATAGTCACTTGGTAATGACGTGGTTCATTTTTGTGGAACTGAATTGCTGGGCTTTTTTGGATATGGCACTGCAGAAGCCTGTTTCCATTTTACACTAACTAAATCCACTTGATTAGATATATTCTTTAAACCTACTCATTTATTCCAGTTTCTTGCTGTCTATTAATAATCGTGACTTTTTCCCCATTTAATCCACTTCTCTGTGAGTAAGCTTTATGTTCCAGTAAAATAGCAAAAACAGTGGTATAATGGATTAATATTTAAACCTAAAATATGATTTGGCTATATACCCTTTATCTGAATCTTTTACGTTTTGTAGGTGCTAATTCCAGCATTTTCTGTTTGTTTTTATGTTGCTATGCCTGGTCCTAATAGGTTTGTAATTAGTAGATTACATATTTTTAAAAGATAGCTTAAATTACAGGACATAGTTAGTTAGCAGGTATCGCCTTTCCATGGTGCCAGTTACTTAGCTGCCTGTTACTTACGTCAATTTGCCAGATGCTGTCTACGTATCCCACTTTGTCAGGACAATAGAACTGCTTGGAATTGAGTACAGCTTTCACAGTGTAATTAGAAGAGCAGTTAGAAATGAAATGCATTGTTCTAAGAAATAAAGGAAAGCTTCTGGAGGTCTGATAGAGAACAGTATTTCTCCTTTGCTTTATTAGTCATAAGAACGAAGAACTAGGGACAGGAGTAGGCAATTCAGCCCCTTGAGTTTACTCTGCTGTTCAGCACAGTCAAGCCTATTCTCCTCTTGGCCTCAATTCCAATCTCCTGCCTGCTCCACATAACCTTGTAACCTATTACTAATTAAAACTCTGTCGAGCTTAAATTTATTCTGAGGAGGAGAGTAATTGGTTTCGCAAGGGATGTTTGGAATTGTTGTGACAAGATATAGGGGACACATTGGGATAAAAAACATAGGCCAAACTAGGAAAGATGACCTGTTTAGGGATTATCAGGAACTAAATTAAAGAACAGGTCCTCAAGAGTTGTAATCTTTGGATTACTGCCGGAGCCATATGCAGATTAGCATTGGGCACAACAATAAGGTAAGTAAACAAATGGGGTAAAAGAGTGGTGTGGGAAAGAGGGCTTCCTTTTCGTGGGGCACTGGCATCAGTGTTGGAACAGCTAGGATCTGTACGGTTGGGATAGTCTCCGCCTGAACCACGCTAGGACCCAATGTTCTAGCGAAAAGGGTAAATAGGGTGGTCAGCAGGGCTTTAAACTAGAAAAATGTTTGGTGGGGGGAGGGTAAAAACTCCAAGGAATATAATGGCCGATGTGAAATATCTATGGGGATGGATTCAACTGCATGGAAAAAATGAAAAAATTGACAGGAAAGGAGAACTCGGGAGAAGTTATAAACGTCAACAGCACACAAATAGGCCAGAGTATTTGGAGAGAGTTAGGAATCAAACTTTAAGCACACTGGACAAGCAAATGACAATGAGAAGAGGGACGGTCGATACAGGACTGATGGTGTTATATCTGAATGCGTGCAGTATACAAAATAAGGTAAATGAGCTTGTGGCGCAGATCAAAATGGCAGATATAATGTGGCTGCAAGCGGATCAGGCCTGGGAGCTAAATCTCTAAGGATATACATCTTATCGAAAAGACAGACAGGTGGGCAGAGGGTGTGGTGTTGTCTTATTAGTAATAAATGAAATTAAATCAATAGCAAGAAACGAAGTAGGGTCAGATGATATAGAATCTGTATAGATAGAATTGAGAGACCACAATGGTAAATAAACCATAATAGGAGTTATGTACAGGCCTCCAAACAGTAGTCAAGATTTGGGGTACAAGATATACCAGGAGATAGAAAAGGTATCTAAGAAAGGCAAGGTTACAGTGATCATGAGGGATTTCAATGTGCAGGTGGACTGGGAAAATCAGGTTGGTAGTGGATCTCAAGTAAAAGAATTTGAGGAATGTCTATGCGATGGTTTTTTGGAGAGTCGTCCTGTTCCCGTCTCAGTCGAAGCAAAATGCTCAGAAACACAGTATAGTTTTACTTCCTTCATCTTTATTCCGGGCCCTGGAGGGAGAGAGAACGATTGCCCATGTGCACAGTGACATGAGTGGTTGGTCTTCTCTCGAACAACCGTTTCTTCTTGAAATAAATATAGTCACTTACAGGGAGGAGCATCCAGGTAAGGCAACATACATATTGGTTGGGTGACTGTTACAATCAGTGAATGTCAGTAGTAGAGATTAAGCCATCTGCTGTTAAATAATGAATGTTCTTAAAGATGACCCTACTGGTGTACAGTACTTGGATTGCCACAAGGCATTTGTTGAGGTTCTACAAAGGTTATTGCGTTAAATAGGAGTTTGTGGTAAAGGTGGATAACCCGCCAGCATGAATAGAACTGGCTTCACATCATGAATACTTTTCACCTTGTTAACTGACTTTACATACTGAATGCTTCTTCATCTTGTTAACTGACTTTACATACTGAATGCTTCTTCATCTTGTTAAATGGCTTTACATAATGAATGCTTTTCTACCTTGTTAATGCACTACCCCTTGTATCAAGTGCCTCATTGTTTACTGCAAGTTCTTATCTGAGTCATGCTTAGCTGAACCTTTGTTTCTCAAAACTCAAAACTTAACTCTTTCCCGACATGCTCATACCCTCCACACAATCTCAGGAGCAGCTTGTGGTGGAACCCACTATGCAACAGGCAATTCTGGGTTTAGTGTTGTCCTCTCTTCACATCCTGTAAATCTGAAAAAGACCCATTTATGCACACCCTTCATTTTCTGCCAGCTAGTCATTCTTCTATTCATGCTGGCGGGTTATCCACCTTTACCACAAACTCCTATTTGATGCAATAACCTTTGTAGAACCTCAACAAATGCCTTGTGGCAATCCAAGTATTGTACACCAGTAGGGTCATCTTTATCCACAGCACAGATTCCTTCAGGGCTTTACAGATTGTGGATTGCATTCCAACTGGAATTTCTGAGCCTCAGATTCTGAGTAAACAATAGGTATTGTTGAACTCTGACTGAGCACTCTGAACTACTTGGCTCATTTAATTTTGTGGAGAAAGTGAGGTCTGCAGATGCTGGAGATCAGAGCTGAAAATGTGTTGCTGGAACAGCGCAGCAGGTCAGGCAGCATCCAGGGAACAGGAGAATCGACGTTTCAGGATTCCTGAAGAAGGGCTTACCCCGAAACGTCGATTCTCCTGTTCCCTGGATGCTGCCTGACCTGCGCTGTTCCAGCAACACATTTTCAGCTCATTTAATTTTGTCCTGACCTGCTGATCTTTGAGGTCTGTTTACTGGTTTGAGAAAGCTATTTTTAAAAATCACAATATAAATGCCCACCACCCCAACTCTCCACCCCTCCCCGACTAGGCACCCACAAACCCCGCTCCCCAATTGTAGCTCTCTATCCACCCTTCCTGATTAAACACTCACCATCCCAGCATCCCACTTGCAGTCTTCTGCCTGCAGTTATCTGAGGAGGTTCTCTCATATTCTCACAGGTTGCTTTGTTCTCCCCTCTCACAACTGTGGGCTCATGATAATTGTCAAACATCAAAATGAAGTCAGTGAGGAGAGGTTTGGGAAGCACTGTATTAGGCTAACTGAGCTATTGATTAATTTTTTTCTTTGTCTCCTTCCTTTTCTTGAATATTGATGTTATAGCCATGGTTTTCTAATCGACTGTGACCTTTTCCGAAGGTATAGAATTTTGAAAGATTGTTTTGTCTCTGCTGCCAGTTCTTTTTGAACCCGAAGATGCAGGTCATGATGTCTATGGTACTTGTTAGTCTTAAGTCTCATTAACTTTCCCATCACTACATTTCTATTAATAGTGATTGCTCCAAGTTCCTTCCTCTAAGGCCTCATATTCCAGAGTTGGCCTCTCATGGACTTCTGTT
Organism: Chiloscyllium plagiosum; assembly: GCF_037043375.1. Taxonomy (NCBI): domain Eukaryota; kingdom Metazoa; phylum Chordata; class Chondrichthyes; order Orectolobiformes; family Hemiscylliidae; genus Chiloscyllium; species Chiloscyllium plagiosum. The sequence continues at coordinate 2,014,653 of NW_028270171.1, forward strand.
TTAAATAATATAATTTGCAAGCTGTTTTGTGTCAATGTCATTCATATGCTGAGGTATTCTTTTAATCCCTAATGTTGAAGTTTCAAAGCTGGATATCTTTTGTGATTGTTAGTTGTTCTGTATAGCATTGTGGAGATTCTTCTGTTTTGGAAACAGACACAAAAAGCTTTTACTTAATGTCTTCACCATTTCCTAATTCCCTATAATTACTCCTGTAACTGCTTCTGAAGGGCAAATATTTACTTTAGCCACTCTTACACTTCTGAAAACTCTTGTAACCTGCTTTTTATATCCCTTGCTAGTTCATTCATGCAATGTTTTTCTCTTTTTAATGACATTTGTCACCCTTTGCTACTTTCTAACATCCTCCCTATCCTTAGACTTTATATTATTTTTGCAACATTATAAGCATTTTCTTTAATTAATATCCTTTATTTCTGTAGTATTTTTAATTTCCAGCCATACTGATTTCTACTTCGTCATCTCAGCCAAAATTATTTCTCATTAGTCTCCTTATTTCAACCTTTTACTATCAAAGTTAAAAAGCTCTCAACACCAGGTTATAGTCCAACAGGTTTATTTGAAAGTGCAAGCTTTCGGAGTGCTGCTCCTTTGTCAGATAGCTAGTTTTATTATCAAGGTTACTTTCTTCTATTTTGCCAATGTTTTTGTATTGTGCTATATGAATAATGTATTACAGTATTGTGATGGATCAACAATGATTTATAGAAACTCATCTTTTAAAAAGAATAAAATTATCTTGCTCATTGAAATCACCCAGGAAATCTGGTTTTAAATGTCTTGCTGATAGTTTTTAGGTTGGGTAATTTTAAGTAAGTGGCTGGTCAGTTACAAGTAAATCTTGATGTATTTGTTTTCTTCATTGTAAACTAGGAATTGAAATTAACATTTTTTGATCAGTTCCATTAATCTCATCACTTCATGCTATTGGCTATTTCATGATTTGAATTTCTTGGTTACTTAGGTTAGAGACAAGACATCAACAGCTCTTCTTCCAGATTTATAATATTGTTGGAACTCCTTTGGTGTTTTTGTCTGAGCTCATTATATATCATTTCATTCAACAGTGTGAAAGTGTTAAATGATTGTGGATTTTATTAAATAGGGCATGTTCAAGATGCAAGATGTGACTGACACATTGGCTTTTAGTGCATATATTTTTTTGAGAGTATTAAGTTTTTGATTCCATTTCCCATTTTCTTGGGATCAACATATTGAACTGATAGTGTTTGACTGGAGAGTCTACTTGAGGGCACAATCAAGGCTTTTTGGAGTCTCCTTGGGACGAGTATATGACAGGTGGGTAGGGCATTTGTGAGCAGTGATAATGCCCCTGCTTCTGGGCCAGAAGGTTCAATTCCCACTTGCTCAGCTGTGTGTCATAACATGTTCAAGTAGGTTGATTAAACTATCGACAACATCAAACCATTACTTAAGTGTTGAAACATCTTAATCTACAGGATGTGCAGTTAAGAGTATCAAATCTAAAAAGCAGAATTGCTTTAAATTTGTTTTAGTTTGATCAGTGCTGATGCAGGATTTTTAAAAACTCAAGCGTTACTTTTTTAATAAGAAATGCTAACCATAGAGTCATAAAGTCATGAAGCAGACCCTTCGACGTAACTAGTCTGTGCCGACCATTGTCCTTAATTAAACTAGTCCCGCCTACCTGCCCCTGGCCCATATCTTTCCAATCCTTCCTATTCATGTACTAACCCAAATGCCTTTTAAATGTTGTATTTGTACCAACATCCACCACTTCCTCAGGAAGTTTATTCCACATATGAACCATCCTCTGTTAAAAGAAAATACTCCTCATGTCTCTTTTTAAAATCTCTTTCCTCTCACATTAAAAATGTGTCCCTTAATCTTGAAATTCCCCCATCCTAGGGAAAAGACAACCATTAACTCTATCTTTACACCATATTATTTTATAAACTCATATAAGGTCACTTCTGAACCTCTTACCCTCCAGTGTAAAAAGTCCCAGCCTTTCTTTTTAACTCATCTTCCATACCTGGTAACATTCTGGTAAGTCTCTTCTGAACCCTGTCCAGCTTAATAATAAAACTAGTAGGTTTCCAGCATTGTTTGTGTTTTGTATTTTCAGTATTTACTTTTTCTAATTCTCATTTTAAATTGATGGCGCAACATTTGATGGAGCTTTTTCAGTCTCCCTCCATTAATTAATGGTGCTACATAAATGAGAGTTGTTTTAAACATTTGCCAGTTTCTGACCGAAATAATGAGCAAATGATCTGTTTTCAAACATCTGCTTAGTGATGCCTGTGATGCACATTGACTCTGTTTTCAATCCTGTCATTTAGAAACTTTGTTCTTCTTGCCAACTCTTTTCAGAATACTTTATTACATAAAATGGGTGTCAACCTATGTCGCCATGTGTGGTCCAACTTCGTGGTTGCATTCAAGTTTATATTTTGATCAGGATTTTTTAAAAAAAAGCTCCATTTGACTTGCAGGTTGTCATCAGTGAGGTTGGTGGAAATTACCTTTATACCGTTAACTCTGTGGGGCTTTGAGTTTATTTATACAATGTTAAGCTCGTTCACTACTGATATAGTATAATGAAGATAGATGTGAGGTTATCCACTTTGATAACACAAGCAGGCAGGAAGATTATTGGGAGTGACGAAGATTTGGGAAGGAGGGCAGAGCAACAAGACCTGCAAGTCCCTGTACAACAGTTGCTGAAAGTAAGCAGGTACAGTAGGTGAAGACAGGGATTTGAGTACAGGAACAGGGATGTCTTGCTGCAACTGTGCAGGACATTGGTAAGACCACACATGGGGAATTGTGTACAGTTTTGATCTCCTTATTTTAGGAAGGATGTTCTAACTATTGAGGGAATGCAGTGAATGTTTACCAGACTGATTCCTGGGATGGGCAGGACTGATGGATAAGTTCAAATGATATTCGCTAGAGGTTAGAAGAATGAAGGGGTAGTTCTCATAGAAGCCTGTGACATTCTAACAGGATTAGACAGGATGATTGCAAACTGGACATTCTTGATGACCTCTGGTCACAGCCTAAGGATGGGTAGGCCTTTGAGCACAAGGATGAGAAGGAATTTTTTCACTGAGATTGGTGACCCTCTGGAATTCTGTCACAGAAATTTATTGAGGCCAAAACGTTATAGACTTCCAAGAAAGGTGTAGGCATAGTTCTTAAAGTCTAAAGGGTTGAAAGGACATGGGGAGAAAGTAGGAACAGGGTAATGAATTGGATGACCACATTGAATGTTGCTGGGATTAGAGGGTTTGAGTTATAAGGAGAGTGAAACTTTTTCCACAGGAGCTTAGGCAGTTGAGGGGTGACCTTATTATAAAATCATGAGGGGTATAGAGAAGGTGAATGGCAGGATTTATTTTCTCTTGGTGGGAGGCTTTCAAGTCCAGGGGGCATATTTGTAAAGTGAGAGGAAAAATATTTTAAAAAGGGCAATTTTTTTTTTACAGTGGTTTGTGTGTGAAATGAATTTCAAGAGAAAGTACCAGACGCAGATACCGTTGCAACATTTAAAGGACATTTGGATAAGTAAATGAATAAGAAATGTTTGGAGGGATATGGGCCAAGTACAAGCAGGTGGGATTAGCTCAGTTTGGGATTATGGTGGGCATGGACTGATTGGACCAAAGGGTTTGTTTCCATGCTGTAAGACTCTATGAATGGCAGAGCAGGCTCAAAGGGCCACATGGACTACTCCTGTTCCTAACCTGTGTCTTTGTGTTGCCAACATGTTAATGATCTACATGAGCCTCTCTGCACTGACACATTGAATTTTGTGGGTAGGAGTAATATTGCTATGGATATACTGTATTGGAAGAATGAGTTGCCTTGACCTTCAAGTAGAGAAGACTCTTAACTGACTTCACAAAATGAGGGAGAGAGCCATGCCTTTTATTCTCACTCACGCCCAGCCCAGAGGCACTTTTTGTATCCTTCTGTGTAGTTTTCAAACCGTGTTAATCATTTAATTGACATACAGTACAGGGCGATCCCCGTATCCGCGGAATCATTTTCCGCAGTTTCACTTAGCTGTGGTTTACCACAACCTGAATACATTATAGGGAACCTTCTGGAACCAGGAGGCTGCTCGGAAGGTAAATTTCCCATTTAAATAAATTGGTTCGTTCCTATCCGCGGTCTCGGGCTTTCGTGATAGGTCTTGGAACAAATCCCCCGAGGACATTGGGGGACTACTGTACTTCCAGTAACACCAGTGTTCAGGATACATGGTTTTTATTTGTTCTAGTGATGTGGTCATCACTGACAGGCCAATAGTTATTAGAGTGGTGTTGGAAAAGCAGAGTAGGTCAGGCAGCATCCAAGGAACAGGAAAACTGACGTTTTGGGCAAAGGCCCTTCAACAGGAATTCTGATGAAGGGCCTTTGCCTGAAACATCGATTTTCCTGTTCCTCGGATGCTGCTTGACCTGCTGTGCATTTCCAGCACCACTCTAATCAAGACTCTGATCTCCAGCATCTGCAGTCCTCGCTGTCGCCGAGGCCAGTATTTACTGTCCATTCTTGATTGCTCTTGAGAAGGTGGTGGTGAGTTGCTTTCTTCAATTGCTGTCCGTGTGGTCTAGGTACTTTCATAATACCATTAGGAAGGGAGTTGTAAGATTTTGACCCAGAGACACTGACGGAAGGTGATACAATTCCAAGTCAGGATGGTGTGTAGATTGTAGAAGAGTTTGCAGGTGGTGGAGTTCCCATTGTATCTGCTGCCCTTGTCCTTCTACATGGTAGTGCCCTGGATTTAGAAGCTTTGCTGAATTTTAGCGGTGCATCTTCTAGATGGTACAACTGTTACTAATGGGTGGTGGTAGAAAGAACAGATGTTTGTGGATGAGGTAGTAATCAAATGGATTGCCTTTCCCTGGATGGTGTTGAACGTCTTGATTGTTGAACTGCAAAAATTAGCATTCCATCATACTCCTGACTTCTGTCGTGTAATGGTGAATAGACTTTTAAGATATTCACTGCAGGATTCTCCAACTCTAACCTGCACCTTCCCCCTCACCTCTGTCCAAGGCCCCAAAGGAGCCTTCCACATCCATCAAAGTTTTACCTGCATTTACTGTATCCGTTGCTCCCGAAGTGGTCTCCTGTACATTGGGGCGACCTGATGCCTTCCTGTAGAGCGTTTCAGAGAATGTCTCCAGGATACCCGCACCAACAAACCCACCCACCCCCCCCGGCCGAACACTTCCAACTCCCCCCTCCCACTCTGGCAAGGACATGCAGGTCCTGGGCCTCCATCGCCACTCCCCAACCATCCGATGCCTGGAGGAAGAACACCTCATCTTCTGCCTCGGGATCCTCCAACCCACAGCATCAATGTAGATTTCACCAGTTTCCTAATCTCTTTTACCCCCCCCCCCCACCTTATCCCAGTTCCAACCTTCTCGCTCACTGCCCCCCCCCCCCCGATGACCTGTCCTACCTGTCCATCTTCCTTCCCACCTATCTGCTCCACTGTCCCCTCCAACCTATCACCCCCCACTTCCATCCACCTATTTCACTCTCAGCTACCTTCCTCCCAACCTCACTCCCCTCCCCGAGGCTCCCAGCCTCATTCCTGATGAAGGGCTTTTGCCCAAAAAGTTGATTCACCTGCTCCTCAGATGCTGCCTGACCTGCTGTGCTTTTTCAGCACCATACTTTCGACTGCTGTTGTAGTTGGCTAGTCCAGTTCAATTATTGATCAGTAGTAACCCCTGGGATGGTGAATAATGAGTGACTCAGCATTGAATATCCAGAGTAATGATTAGATTCTCTTGTTGAAAATGGTCGTTGTCTGGGTCTTGGGTGGCATGAATGTTACTTGCCATTTTTTTGATGAAGACTAGGTATTGTCCAGGTCTTGCGACATTTGGGCATGAAGTGTTTCAATCTGAGGAGCCACGAATGGTGCTGAGCAATGTGCAACCCCCACCTTGCGATAGTGGGAAGGTTATTGATGAAGCAGCTGAAATGGTTGGGCCTAGAACCGTACTCTGAGGAGCTCCTGCAAAGATGTCCTGGAACTGAGATGACTGATCTTCAACAACCATAAGTATCTTCTTTTACGCCAAGTATGACTCCGGCCAGCAGAGAGTTTTTCTCTGATTCTCATTGACTCCAATTCTGCCAAAATTGATGTGAAACTAACTGGACCTTGGAATCAGTATTAATACAAGATTTACAGTGTTGCACAATTAAAGCTAGACTGGCTAGAATCTACATTGGAATATCAATTGCACAACTTATTCATATTTCAGTATGAGCATGCATGCCTGCTACTATACATTATTCCAAACAATGAGTAGGTTTAGAATGTGTGAACTGTACATGAGTCTGTGCTTAATGTTGGATCATTTTAGATTGGAGATGGAGTAGTGCCTAAATTCGTACCATCTGACAATTAGCATAAAGTTTGTTTTCTGTTATCACTTTTCCAACTGACATATTCCCATGCTTGCTTAAAAATTGTATTACATATTCTAAAATGTAATTTTTTCAGTCACTTTTTTTTTATTCCCTAAGTAACAAGATCACAATAACATATGCTTTCACTTAGAAGCCATTTCCTGCCTAAAGTATGAGCCATTGTTACCAGAGTTTTGGGCACTCTTTCATCTCTAAAGAAAGTTTGCATCAATTAAATTGTGGCTGCAAAACTGTTTAACCATGTGTTGAATACAAGAATAAGGTCCAGCCTGATAATCCAGGTGGAAGGTGATGACCTGTTGAGTCTATCTTGAGTCTGATCCTTGCATGGAAAGTGGCAATAACATTCGTGCCACACAAATGTCAAGCTATGACCATCACGAATAAGAGACAATCTAACCACCTCCCCATGGCATTCAACGGTGTCACCATCACTGAATTCCCCACTATCAACATCTTGGCGGTTATCATTGACCAGAAACTCAACTGGACTCAATACATAAACACAGTGCCTACAAGAGCAGGTCAGAGGCTAGGAATCCTGCAGCAAATAATTCATCCACCAGATTCCCCGTAGTCTGACCACCATCTACGAGGCACAAATCAAGAGTGTGATAGAATACTCCCCACTTGCCTGGATGAGTGCAGTCCCAACAACACTTGAGAAGCTTGACACCATCCAGGACAAAGAAGTTTGCTTGATTGGCATCACATCCACAAGCATCCACTCCCTTCACCACCGACGCTCAGTAGCAGCAGTATGTACTATCTACAAGATTAAAAATCACACAACACCAAGTTATAGTCCAACAGGTTCAATTGGAAGCACGAGCTTTTGGAACGCTGCTCCTTCAACAGGTGGTTGTGGTGTATAAGATCATATGACACACAATTTATAGCAAAAGATTACAGTGTGATGCCATTGAAATGGTATATTGAGAAAACCTGGATTGTTTAAGTCTTTCATCTTTTACAATGACCATATTAGTTTTAGTTTTTTCATATGTCAATCCCAGAACTTTTTTAATGTTACATTCTCAAGATAGCTTTAACAATAAGTGCCATCTCAGCTCAGATACTGCATTTGAAGGTATGAGGTTAAAATCTGTCTGTGTCTCAATGTTCAAACTGATTCTGTTTCTAAAGTGGGATTACAGGATCTTGCATGCATTTATGCAGTTTTTGAACAAAATAAAATTTAATTCTGCAAGTACACATTCACCCACAAGCTATTTGTGTGTGGGAGACAGAGTGAGTGTGAGCATGTGGGTGGGTGTGTGGTGAGGCGAGTGTCAGTGAGAGAGTGTAATGGGTATAAGTGTGTGAGAGGGTCTGCGTGTGTGGGGTATATGTATGAGCGTATGAGAGAGGGTCTGCGTGAGTGTGCGGGTCTGTAGGAATGTGTGTGTGTGTGTGTGTGTGTGTGTGTGTGTGTGTGTGTGTGTGTGTGTGAGAGAGAGAGAGCGCCGTGCAGTGGGGTCACGTGTAGTGTGACATGAACCCAAGGACCTGGTTGAGGCCATCCCCATAGGTACCGAACTTGGCTATCAGCCTCTACTCAGCCATTTTTCACTCTTGCCTGTCCCGAAGTCTGCCTTGGAGGATGGTCACCTGAAGGTCCGAGGCTGAATGTCCTGGACCCGCTGTCAACCGGGATCATGGGGGCATTAAGGGTCAACAGAAGCGGCTGGATTGCAGCACTTCGAGAAGGCAGCTTGCCACCACAATCACCTCAAGGGCAACTAGTAATGGGCAATAAATGCTGGTGCCAGCTAGTGATGCCAACGTCTCTCAAATGAATAAGAAAAAATTCTAAAGCTGAAACAGTGGAAGACATGAATAATATCCCAAAAATTAAAGGGTGTCACGGGGCTGAGTTGAGAATGGTTGCCATTACGAAAGAGATAGTGCTAGAAAAGTTAAAAAGTCTTAAAATTGATAAATCTCCTGGCCCCGATGGGATACACCCTAGAGTTCTGAGAGAGGTGGCTGAGGAAATAGCAGAGGCATTGGTTGAGATCTTTCAAGAGTCACTGGAGTCAGGAAAGGTCCCGGATGATTGGAAGATGGCTGTTGTAACCCCCTTGTTCAAGAAAGGATCAAGGCAAAAGATGGAAAATTATAGGCCAATCAGCTTAACCTCGGTTGTTGGTAAAATTCTAGAATCCATCATTAAGGATGAGGTTTCTAAATTCTTGGAAGAGCAGAGTCTGATTAGAACAAGTCAACATGGATTTAGTAAAGGGAGGTCATGCCTGACAAACCTGTTGGAATTTTTTGAAGAGGTAACAAGTAGGTTAGACCAGGGAAACCCAGTGGATGTGGTCTATCTAGACTTTCAAAAGGCCTTTGATAAGGTGCCACACGGGAGGCTGCTGAGCAAGGTGAGGGCCCATGGTGTTCGAGGTGAGCTGCTGGGATGGATTGAGGATTGGCTGTCTGACAGAAGGCAGAGAGTTGGGATAAAAGGTTCTTTTTCAGAATGGCAGCCGGTGACGAGCGGTGTCCCGCAGAGTTCGGTGCTGGGGCCACAGCTGTTCGCATTATATATTAATGATTTGGATGAGGGAACCGGGGGCATTCTAGCGAAGTTTGCCGATGATACGAAGTTAGGTGGACAGGCAGGTAGTACTGAGGAAGTGGGGAGGCTACAGAAGGATCTCGACAGGTTGGGAGAGTGGTCCAGGAAATGGCTGATGGAATTTAACGTGAGCAAGTGCGAGGTCTTGCACTTTGGCAAAAAGAATAAAAGCATAGACTACTTTCTAAATGGTGAGAAAATTAATAAAGCCAAAGCACAAAGGGATCTGGGAGTGCTAGTCGAGGATTCTCTAAAGGTAAACATGCAGGTTGAGTCCGTGATTAAGAAAGCGAATGCAATGTTGTCTCTTATCTCAAGAGGATTGGAATATGAAAGCAGAGATGTACTACTAAGACTTTATAAAGCTCTGGTGAGGCCCCATTTGGAGTACTGTGTCCAGTTTTGGTCCCCACACCTCAGGAAGGACATACTGGCACTGGAACGTGTCCAGCGGAGTTTCACACGGATGATCCCTGGAATGACAGGTCTAACATATGAGGAATGGCTGAGGATACTGGGATTGTATTCGTTGGAGTTTAGAAGATTAAGGGGAGACTTAATAGAGACGTACAAAATAATACATGGCTTGGAAAAGGTGGATGCTAGGAAATTGTTTCAGTTAAACGAGGAGACTAGGACCCGTGGACACAGCCTTAGAATTAGAGGGGTCATTTCAGAACAGAAATGCGGAGACATTTCTTCAGCCAGAGAGTGGTGGGCCTGTGGAATTCATTGCCAGAGAGTGCAGTGGAAGCCGGGACGCTAAATGTCTTCAAGGCCGAGATTGATAGATTCTTGTTGTTTCGAGGAATTAAGGGCTACGGGGAGAACGCTGGTAAGTGGAGCTGAAATGCGCATCAGCCATGATTGAATGGCGGAGTGGACTCGATGGGCCGAATGGCCTTACTTCCACTCCTATGTCTTATGGTCTTATGAATTGTAACAGTCATGGTCTGTCAGTGGAGCTTACACGTTTAGAAACTGCACATATGGGGATTTCTGAATTTAAAATAGCTATTTCATTTTGTAACTCTATTCAAATGAAACTAATTCAACTTCTGGGATATTGCGTGAATGGAATTTGGTCTCAAAATCATTGTGATGATTTTGACAATTGACAGGTGATTCAAGTAACATTGTAGCTGAAAAAGCTGGATGAGAAACCAATAAAACAGCAGCTGAGATCATCCAGTGTTAGCTAGTAGAGAATAGCATTGTGATTATTCCGAAGAGTTTCAATCCTGGACAGATGAACAGGAACTGTTTGACTTCCAACTGACTGATGAAGAAATGTGAAAACTATTGATGGAATAAACAGAAAGCGCTGACCATTTATTGACCATGCTGAATATTAATGAGAACTGCAAGTCATGGTTGTCTCAATGATGCAGCTTTCCTAACTGGATACGTCAAGAGACAAACTGAGATTCCCTGGAGCAAATGTATTAATGACATAAAATTCAATGAAATCTGAACATTGTTAGATAAAAAATTAATTTTGAGGTGGAAAGGTTCAGATCCAAGCAGATGAGTTAATAATCATAAAACAGAGATGGTGGTGGTAAGCTATGGATGGCTGTGGAAAAATTATCAAGGCAAGTAATTGAAGTTGGTAAAGCTTCAGGAATGATTGCATGCATTTTCAGAAGGTAGTGAGGAATATGGTAGATGAATTGTGAAGGAAAGTTTACAATCGCAAGAATAATGGACCATTGAGCCTTCTCCATATGAGCGCGACTCTTTTAGGAGTCTGATTAATAACAACCTTCCCATACTCCATGCTCTCATGTGTGAGGAAATAAAACAAATCTCTAAGGCCAGTATAGAAAAGTCTTCTCTCTCTACAAATTGAAATTAGCACAAGATCACACAGCATCACAGAATGGTCACAGTAGAAGGAGACTATTCATGCTTGCCTTGTGGGAATAATTGAACTAGCTCCCGCTCTGTCATTTCCTCATAGGACTGCAGTTTTATTCCTGTCCGGGTAATTATCTGAATCCCTATTTGAATTCAGTTCCATCATTTCGTGCATTGTGGATTCTTACCTTTTGCTGTGCAGAAATGTTTTTCCTTACAAAACCTTTGATTCTTTAGTCTTTCACCTTAACTTGCTGTCATAGAGATGTACAGCATGGAAACACACCTTTTGGTCCAACTGTCCATGCTGACCAGATATCCCAACCCAATCTAGTCTTACCTGCCAGCACCCGGCCCATATCCTTCCAAACCCTTCCTATTCATATACCCATCCAAATGCCTCTTAAATGTTGCAATTGTACCAGCCTCCACCACATCCTCTGGCAGCTCATTCCAGACACGTACCACCCTCTGTGTGAAAAAGTTGCCCCTTACGTCACTTTTATATCTTTCCCCTCTCACCCTAAACCTATGCCCTCTAGTTCTGGACTTCCCGACCCCAGGGAAAAGACTTTGCCTATTTACCCTATCCACGCCCCTCATGATTTTGTAAACCTCTAAGGACACCCAATTTTGGTGTCATCTGCAAACTTACTAACTGTATCTCTTATGCTCGCATCCAAATAATTTATGTAAATGACAAAAAGTAGAGGATCCAGCACTGATCTTTGTGGCACTTCACTGGTCATAGGCCTCCAGATTGAAAAACAACCCTCTACCACCACCCTCTGTTTTCTACCTTTGAGTCAGTTCTGTATCCAAATGGCTAGTTCTCCCTGAATTCCGTGAGATCTAACCTCTCTAATCAGTCTCCCATGGGGAACCTTGTTGAACGCCTTACTGTAGTCCATATAGATCACATCTACTGCTCTGCCCTCATCAATCCTCTTTGTTTCTTATTAAAAAATCTCAATCAAGTTTGTGAGACATGATTTCCCACGCACAAAGCCATGTTGACTATCCCAAATCAGTCCTTGCCTTTCCAAATTACATGTACATTATTCTTATGATTTTTGATGCTTTTGTCCATGTGAACAGTTTTTCCCTACCTATCATGTCTATGATCATGATTTTGAATGCTTTTATCAAATCTCCTCCAAGTCTTCTCTTGAAAGATGCAATTTTTTTTTCATCCTCGCCATTGATCAATTTCTGAGCCATTTATTTATTTGCATAAGCAGGTACAGTTTCTTAAAGCTGGCAGTTTCAGGATGGAGCCTGTACTGGAATCTGAAGCTAACTTCTGTTGGATGGAAAAAAGGTCAGACTCAATGGGGGAATGCCTGAATTGTGAGGTGAGCTAGGGTGGAGTGGAATCAAAGGTCATTCAGATCACTTAGAGTGCTAGAGAGGAACACCACCTAAAATCAATAATTAGATGGCATGCCACCAGTCATTGTAGTACTTAGCTAAATTGTCATAGTAAATTATTTCATTTGTTGAATAGCAACTTAATTTGATACATGTTTACTTGGATTTTAGGATAACTCCAGTTTTTGGATAGCTGGACTCAGGGTGCTGTACTTGTAGTATAATAATGTGCAGGATGCAGTGTTGCATTTTTTCCACGCAGCCAGTCGGTTACTTCGAATTTATTTTGCCATGCCCCCTCCTTTTGACACCTGGAAAATGCATGCCTTCTTTCTGCCTTACAATTTTTATCATTAGGTGGAAATTAATATTGTTTGGATTTAATGGCTTTTTCCTATTTGTGCGATTAAAAGGTTCAAGAAGTACAAAGTATAATACTTAGTGTGTATGGTTAACATTTTAACTTCAGAATTTGCCAAAACATCATTTGGGTGAAGGCTGTTGCGCGAGCTGCTCATAATCCAGCACAATGTTCAGTGTCATTGAAGAGCTTACAAATAGTCTGTGTGGGAAGAATGTTCTCCTCTTTGCCATCATTGTCCTTCACCTTGTGGGTGAAATTCAGTTTAAAAATACAACTTTTCAAAAAAAAACCTCCTACCTACTGGGATTTGCAATTGCATGATAACTTTGACTTGTATCATTTCAGGTTATTTTTTCAGTCTATCCCATCAAAATTATTAAGGATGACCTAACCTGGTTAGTTGGCTAGATAATGTTTGTTTCATATGTGGGATGTTAGTTTCATTATTGGGCTAGCATTTATTGCCCATTACTCATTACCTTGGAGAAACTAGTAGTGAGCAGTCACTTTGAGTTGCTGCAGCTCTTGGGTGTAGGGACCTCCCATAATGCTGTTGGGGAGATTGACCCTGTGACAATAACCTGGAACTACGAAAAAACAGCAGTGTAGTTCCAAGTCAGGATAGCGTGCAACTTGAACAGAAACTTGCAGGTAGTGGTGTTCCCCTGTTATATCATCTAATACAGTCTGAAGCTTAATGGAATGAGGGAACAGGTGATGGATATACTTATTTAAAATTTAATTGGGTTTGGATTAGTTGTATAAATAATCTGAATAAGTAATCAGTAGGCAAGCATTTTATGATGTGTGTTTATCAAAAATAAAGCACTCACATAAAATTTTGAACCAGTCTGAACATTGTGGCACAAACAGTTTCACACAGGGTACCTCGTACCATCAATGCATTATCTGGGCCGACATGACACCAATTGTTAACATTCACTTGAGAATATAACTTTAAAAAAGTTCTGCGATTTACATATGAAAGAACTGAAACCAAAATGTTCATTCTAAAAGATGAGACTTAACAAACAATCCAGGTCTTTTTCAATATATAATTTCAATTGTAAACTTTTGCTATAAATTCTGTGTCTTCTGATCTGATACACCACAACCACCTGATGAAAGAGCAGTGCTCCAAAAGCTAGTGCTTCCAAATAAACTTGTTGGACTATAACCTGATGTTGTGTGATTTTTAACTTTGTACACCCCAGTCCAACACCGGCATCTCTAAATCATCTGTTGCCCTGTCTTTCCAGGTGGTAACTGTTGTGTATTTGGAAGTTGCTGTTGAGGAAGACTTGATAACAAGTTTTGAGAAGATTTGTAGGTCAGGTTGAGGTTCTGGGTGTGAGTTTGCTCGCTGAACTGGAAGGTCCATTTTCAGAAGTTTTGTCACTATACTAGGTAACATCTTTAGTGTGCCTTCGGCCGAAGCACTGCTAGTGTTTTCTGCTTTCTGTTTATAGGTTTGGGTTTCCTTGGGTTGTGATGTCATTTCCTGTGATTATGTCATTTAATATGGTGATGTCAATGAGCCACCACACACTGCAGCACAGAGAGACTACGCAGAGCTGAGGAAAATCACCTATACAGTGTATTCAAAAAGAATGGGTACCCAATGAACACACTTTGCTGATTTCTCAGCAACAAACCCAAACAAGTAGACAAAATGCATCCAGAAACCCTAGCCACTCTTGCCTACATCAAAGACATCTCGGAATTGACTGCCAGACTCCTTAGACCCATTGGCATTATGATAGCCCACCAACACACTAAAAAAGCAGCTACTGAACTTGAAAGACCCTATACAGACAACAAGCAAAACTAATGCTATTTACAAAATACCGTGCAAGAACTGTAACAAACAATAAATTGGATAAACAGGCAGAAAACTGGTCACCAGGATACATGAACATCAACTAGCCACAAAACGACATGACCCTCTCTTACTGGTATCCTTGCATACAGATAAGGAAGGACACCACTTTGACTGGGGCAACACATCCATCCTAGGACAGGCCAAACAGACACTCCTGAGAATTCCTAGAAGCATGGCATTCTAACCGGAACTTTATCAACAAACACATTGACTTGGACCCCATTTACCACCCCTTGAGAAAAAGAACAGGAAATTACATCACCATAGTACATTATGTCACCCCAGGAAATGACATCACCAACCCAAGGAAACACAAACATATAAATAGAAAGCAGGAAACCCCAGGAGTGCTTTGTCCGGAGGCTCAGTGAAGATGTTACCTAGTATGGTGACGAAATGTCTGAAAATGAACCGACCAGCTCAGCAAGCAAACCTACGTCCAGAAGACTTGATACGTTACTGCAGTGCAAATTGATGCATGCTGCTGCCACACTCTGTGGGTGGGAAAGGGTGTTAATATTGAATGTTAGGAATGGAGTGTCAGTCAGTCAGGTTGTTTTGTCTTGGTGGGGCTGAGCTGCTTCAGCGTTGTTGGAGCTCCACCTATCCAAGCAAACGGGGTGTATTTTATCTCACACCTAACCTGCACCTTGTAGATGAGGGAACTGGCACTGGGAAATCGGGAAGTGAGTTACTCAGTAGAATTCCTCGCCTCTGACCTTTTCTAGCCACAGTATATTGCTAGTCCCGTTCAGTTGCTAGTCCTTGCTAATGTATGATTCAGAATAATGTCAAAGACACAAGTTTGATTCTCATGCCACCTTAAATAGTCTTTGGTCTTGCATCTTTGCTATGGCCTGAAGATTGTTTTCTTTGCTGTTTGCCATTACTTTCCAATTCAGAGTGAAGCGCTTCAGGATTCCCAGTCGTTACTTGATGGAGTTTAGAAGGATGGTTAATCTGTGGACTTCATTGCCAGAGAGGTCTGTGGAGGCCCAGTCACTGAGTATATTTGAGACAGAGATAGTTTTTTGATTAGTTAGAGGTGTAGGGGTTACAGCGAGATGGCTGGAGAATGGGTTTAGGAAACATCAGCCATGATTAAATGGCAGGCAGACTTAGAGTCATAGGGATGTACAGCATGGAAACAGACCCTTCGGTCCAACCCGTCCATGCCGACCAGATATCCCAACCCAATCAAGTCCCACCTGCCAGCACCCGGCCCATATTCCTCCAAACCCTTCCTGTTCGGAGTTAGAACAAACAGAGTTGTTGTCTCTGGTTTGTTACCCGTGCCACGTGATAGAGATTCGAGGAATAGGGAGAGAGAACACTTAAATGCGTGGCTTCAGGGATGGTGCAGGAGGGAGGGGTTCCAGTTTTTGGATAACTGGGGTTCTTTCTGGGGACGGTGGGACCTCTATAAACAGGATGGTCTACACCTGAACCTGAGGGGAACCAGTATCCTTGGGGGGAGGTTTGCTAGTGCTCTTGGGGGGGGTTTAAACTAACTCAGC
This sequence comes from Chiloscyllium plagiosum, assembly GCF_037043375.1. Taxonomy (NCBI): domain Eukaryota; kingdom Metazoa; phylum Chordata; class Chondrichthyes; order Orectolobiformes; family Hemiscylliidae; genus Chiloscyllium; species Chiloscyllium plagiosum. Next base: position 2,030,705 of record NW_028270171.1, read on the forward strand.
AGGGGCATGGGAACCCAGATTGTAGCTTCAGGGTGCAGGGCCTGGAGTGTAGGGAGGTGAGGAACATGGCATCAATTTCCAAGGAGGGTGCCTGTAAACAGGGAAGTGGCTTGAAGTGTGTATACTTCAATGCAAGAAGTATACGAAATAAGGTAGGTGAACTTGCAGCGTGGGTTGGTACCTGGGACTTCGATGTTGTGGCTATTACGGAGACATGGCTAGAACAGGGACAGGATTGGCTGTTGCAGGTTCCAGGATTTAAATGTTTTAGTAGGGTCAGAGGTGGGGGTAAAAGAGGGGGTGGTGTGGCATTGCTTGTCAAAGATAGTATTACAGCGGTGGAAAGGACGATGGATGAGGACTTGCCATCTGAGGTAGTTTGGGCTGAGGTTAGGAATAGGAAAGGTGAGGTCACCCTGTTAGGAGTCTTTTACAGGCCTCCTAATAGTCCTAGAATCATTGAAGAAAGGATAGGGAAGGTGATTCAGGAGATGAGTGACAGTAATAGGGTGGTTGTTATGGGGGACTTTAACTTTCCTGATATTGATTGGGAAAGCTATAGCTCAAGTTCGTTAGATGGGTCAGTGTTTGTTCAATGTGTGCAGGAGAGTTTCCTGACACAATATGTAGACAGGCCAACAAGAGGTGAGGCCAAACTGGATTTGGTTCTGGGTAACGAACCAGGCCAGGTGTTAGAATTAAAGGTAGGTGAGCACTTTGGGGATAGTGACCATAATTCGGTGATTTTTACACTCGTGATGGAGAGGGATAAGTGTGTACTACAGGGCAAGAGTTATAGTTGGGGTAAGGGAAATTATGATGCGGTGAGGCATGACTTAGGATGTGTGGCTTGGAAAAGTAGACTCCAAGGCAAGAGTGTAAAGGATATGTGGAACTTGTTCAAGGGGCAACTATTGAGTGTCCTTGATAATTATGTACCTGTCAGGCAGGAAGGAAAGGGTCGTGCGAGGGAGCCGTGGTTTAATAAGGAATTGGAATCCCTTGTTAAATGGAAGAGGGCGGCCTATCTCAAGATGAGACGTGAAGGTTCAATTGGGGCGATTGAGAGTTATAGGGTAGCCAGGAAGGACCTGAAGAGAGAGCTAAAAGGAGCAAGGAGGGGACATGAAAGGTCCTTAGTCGATAGGATTAGGGAAAACCCTAAGGCTTTCTATAGGTATGTTAGGAATAAAAGAATGACTAGGGTAGGAATAGGTCCAATCAAGGATAGTAGTGGGAAGTTGCGTGTGGAGGCGGAAGAGATTGGGGAGACACTGAATGAATACTTTTCTTCAGTATTTACTCAGGAACAGGGCATTGTTGTAGATGAGAATACTGAGTCACAAATAAGTAGAATGGATGGCTTTGAGGTATGTAGAGAAGAGGTGTTGGAAATCCTGGAAAAGGTGAAAATTGATAAGTCCCCTGGGCCTGATGGCATTTATCCTAGGATTCTCTGGGAAGCAAGGGAGGAGATTGCAGAGCCATTGGCCTTGATTTTTATGTCCTCTTTGTCTACAGGAGTAGTCCCAGAAGACTGGAGGATAGCAAATGTGGTTCCCTTGTTCAAAAAGGGGAGTAGGGATAGCCCTAGTAACTATAGGCCGGTGAGTCTCACTTCTGTTGTGGGCAAAGTCTTAGAGAGAATTGTAAGGGATAGGATTTATGCACATCTGGATAGGAATAATGTGATCAAGGATAGTCAGCATGGTTTTGTGAAGGGCAAGTCGTGCCTCACAAACCTTATTGAATTCTTTGAAAAGGTGACGAAGGAGGTTGATGAGGGGAAAGCGGTAGATGTGGTATATATGGATTTTAGTAAGGCGTTTGATAAGGTTCCCCATGGTAGGCTACTGCAGAAAATACGGAGATATGGCATTGAGGGTGAATTGGAGGTTTGGATTAGGAATTGGCTGGATGGAAGAAGACAGAGGGTAGTAGTTGATGGCAAAGTTTCTTCATGGAGTGCCGTCACTAGCGGTGTTCCGCAAGGATCTGTTTTGGGACCATTGCTGTTTGTCATTTTTATAAATGACCTGGAAGAGGGGTTAGAAGGTTGGGTGAGCAAGTTTGCGGATGATACGAAAGTCGGAGGAGTTGTTGACAGTGAGGAAGCATGTGGCAGGTTACAGCAGGATATAGAGAAGCTGCAGAGCTGGGCAGAAAGGTGGCAGATGGAATTCAATGTAGCTAAGTGCGAGGTGATTCACTTTGGGAAGAATAACAAAAAGATGGGGTACTGGGCTAATGGTCGGATACTTGGTAGTGTGGATGAGCAGAGGGATCTTGGTGTCCATGTACACAGATCTCTGAAAGTTGCCACCCAGGTAAATAGTGCGGTGAGGAAGGCATATGGCGTACTGGCTTTTATTGGTAGAGGAATTGAGTTCCGGAGTCCTGAGGTCATGATGCAGTTGTATAAGACTCTGGTACGGCCGCATCTGGAATATTGTGTGCAGTTTTGGTCGCCATACTATAGGAAGGATGTGGAGGCATTGGAACGGGTGCAGAGGAGGTTTACCAGGATGTTGCCTGGTATGGAAGGAAAATCGTATGAGGAAAGACTGAGGCACTTGGGGCTGTTTTCACTAGAGAAAAGAAGGTTTAGGGGTGACTTGATTGAGGTGTACAAGATGATTAGGGGGTTAGATAGGGTAGACAGTATGAACCTTTTCCCGCGTATGGAGTCGGGTATTACAAGGGGGCATAGCTTTAAATTAAGGGGGGGTAGATATAGGACTGATGTTAGGGGTAGGTTCTTCACTCAGCGAGTCGTTAGTTCATGGAATGCCCTGCCAGTAACAGTGGTGGACTCTCCCTCTTTATGGGCATTTAAGAGGGCATTGGATAGGTATATGGAGGATAGTGGGTTAGTGTAGTTTAGGTGGGCTTGGATCGGCGCAACATCGAGGGCCCAAGGGCCTGTACTGCGCTGTATTCTTCTATGTTCTATACCCATCCAAATGCCTTTTAAATGTTGCAATTGTACCAGCCTCCACCACTTCCTCTGGCAGCTCATTCCATACACGTACCACCCTCTGTGTGAAAAAGTTGCCCCTTATGTCTCTTTTATATCTTTCCCCTCTCATCCTAAACCTATGCCCTCTAGTTCTGGAGTCCCCGACTCCAGGGAAAAGACATTGCCTATTTATCCTATCCATGCCCCTCATAATTTTGTAAACCTCTATAAGGTCACCCCTCAGCCTCCGACATTCCAGGGAAAACAGCCCCAGCCTGTTCAGCCTCTCCCTGTAGCTCAGATCCTCCAACCCTGGCAACATCCTTGTAAATCTTTTCTGAACCCTTTCAAGTTTCACAACATCTTTCCGATAGGAAGGAGACCAGAATTGCACGCAATATTCCAACAGTGGCCTAACCAATGTCTGTGCAGCCTCAACACGACCTCCCAACTCCTGTACTCAATACTCTGACCAATAAAGGAAAGCATACCAAATGCCGCCTTCACTATCCTATCTACCTGCGACTCCACTTTCAAAGAGCTATGAATCTGCACTCCAAGGTCTCTTTGTTCAGCAACACTCCCAATGACCTTACCATTAAGTGTATAAGTCCTGCTAAGATTTGCTTTCCCAAAATGCAGCACCTCGCATTTATCTGAATTAAACTCCATCTGCCACTTCTCAGCCCATTGGCCCATCTGGTCAAGGTTCTGTTGTAATCTGAGGTAACCCTCTTCGCTGTCCACTACACCTCCAATTTTGGTGTAATCTGCAAACTTACTAACTATACATCTTATGCTCGCATCCAAATCATTTATGTAAATGACAAAAAGTAGAGGGCCCAGCACCGATCCTTGTGGCACTCCATTGGTCACAGGCTTCCAGTCTGAAAAACAACCCTCCACCACCATCCTCTGTCTTCTACCTTTGAGCCAGTTCTGTATCCAAATGGCTAGTTCTCCCTGTATTCCATGAGATCTAACCTTGCTAATCAGTCTCCCATGGGGAACCTTGTCGAACGCCTTACTGAAGTCCACATAGATCACATCTACTGCTCTGCCCTCATCAATCTTCTTTGTTACTTCATCAAAAAACTCAATCAAGTTTGTGAGACATGATTTCCCATGCACAAAGCCATGTTGACTATCCCAAATCAGTCCTTGCCTTTCCAAATACATGTACATCCTGTCCCTCAGGATTCCCTCCAACAACTTGCCCACCACCGAGGTCAGGCTCACTGGTCTATAGTTCCCTGGCTTGTCCTTACCACCCTTCTTAAACAGTGGCACCACATTTGCCAACCTCCAGTCTTCCGGCACCTCACCTGTGACCATCGATGATACAAATACCTCAGCAAGAGGCCCAGCAATCACTTCTCTAGCTTCCCACAGAGTTATCGGGTACACCTGATCAGGTCCTGGGGATTCATCCACCTTTAACCGTTTCAAGACATCCAGCACTTCCTCCTCTGTAATCTGCACATTTTGCAAGATGTCACCATCTATTTCCCTACAATCTATATCTTCCATATTCTTTTCCACAGTAAATACTGATGCAAAATATTCATTTAGTATCTCCCCCATTTTCTGCAGCTCCACACAAAGGCCGTCTTGCTGATCTTTGAGGGGCCCTATTCTCTCCCTAGTTACCCTTTTGTCCTTAATATATTTGTAAAAACCCTTTGGATTCTCCTTAATTCTATTTGCCAAAGCTATCTTATGTCCCCGTTTTGCCCTCCTGATTTCCCTCTTTAAGTATTTAGATTAGATTAGATTAGATTAGATTACTTACAGTGTGGAAACAGGCCCTTCGGCCCAACAAGTCCACACCGCCCCGCCGAAGCGCAACCCACCCATACCCCTACATTTGCCCCTTACCTAATACTATGGACAATTTAGTATGGCCAATTCACCTGACCTGCACATCTTTGGACTGTGGGAGGAAACCGGAGCACCCGGAGGAAACCCACGCAGACACGGGGAGAACGTGCAAACTCCACACAGTCAGTCGCCTGAGGCGGGAATTGAACCCGGGTCTCTGGCGCTGTGAGGCGGCAGTGCTAACCACTGTGCCACCGTGCCACCCACAAAGTATACTCTTACTTTCTTTATACTCTTACTTTCTTTATACTCTTTTAAGGATTCACACGATCTATCCTGTCTGTACCTGACATATGCTTCCTTTTTCTTAACCAAACCCTCAATTTCTTTAGTCATCCAGCATTCCCTATAGTTTCCAGCCTTCCCTTTCACCCTGACAGGAATATACTTTCTCTGGATTCTTGTTATCTCATTTTTGAAGGCTTCCCATTTTCCAGCTGTCCCTTTACCTGCGAACATCTGCCTCCAATCAGTTTTTGAAAGTTCTTGCCTAATACCGTCAAAATTGGCCTTTCTCCAATTTAGAACTTCAACTTTTAAATCTGGTCTATCCTTTTCCATCACTATTTTAAAATGAATGGAATAATGGTCGCTGGCCCCAAAGTGCTCCCCCACTGACACCTCAGTCACCTGCCCTGCCTTATTTCCCAAGAGTAGGTCAAGTTTTGCACTTTTGTAAGATCTCCTTACAAATTTGTTTCTCAATTTCCCTCTGACTATTGGGGGGTCTATAATACAATCCCAATAAGCTGATCGTCCCTTTCTTATTTTTCAGTTCCACCCAAATAACTTCCCTGGATGTATTTCCGGGAATATCTTCCCTTAGCACAGCTGTAATGCTATCCCTTATCAAAAATGCCACTCCCACTCCTCTTTTGCCTCCCTTTCTATCCTTCCTGTAGCATTTGTATCCTGGGACATTCAGCTGCCAGTCCTGCCCATCCCTGAGCCATGTTTCCGTAATTGCTATGATATCCCAGTCCCATGTTCCTAACCATGCCCTGAGTTCATCTGCCTTCCCTGTTAGGCCCCTTGCATTGAAATAAATGCAGTTCAATCTATTTGTCCTACCTTGTCCCTGCCTGCCCTGACTGTTTGACTCACTTCTGTTCTCAGCTGTACCCGTCTCAGATCGGTTGACAGGCTGAAAGGCTTAATGTTTTATGCAGATAAGTTTTTAAATGTTAGCTTAGGTTTGATCTCCCCAGCTGCTGTCTGACCTCGTTTTAGAATATTCTTCATGCTCTCCACCTTACTCTATTTTGATTTCAGAATGCCAGCATCTGCCGTATTTTAATTTTATAGCTTCATAGATTTCAGTTTGAAAATCCATGGTCCATAGTGTGAAGCAATTTATGAATTTCAGAAATAAGTCAATATGGTTTTATTCATTAAAATTTTGGCCAGGTGGAGATTTTTAAAGGCTGTTTTGTGTCAATATGCCCCTTGTGGAGGTTGTGTTCTCAGAATTAGATTTTTAATTTATTTGGTCTTGAGTGAAATCTTCTAAAATTTATTGTCACAGTGTCTTTGGGATTTATACTCATGACCTTGAGGCTAATAACCCTTTTGCACTTTCTATATTTGGATCAGATGTGTTTACCAGCTGCTGTTCTCTTCTGATTTGAGCGCTGTGCACAGATTATAGTTTTGCATAATCTATTTTCAACTCATCTGAGAATTTAAATTACAGTATGATTTCAAAACCATTATGAATGATGCTCGTTCTGTCTTGAATCTATATTGTCATACGCTGCTGATTGTGTTTTCTGGGTTCTCCACTGAAAACTGTTGAGAGAAGATTGACCACAGGAGTGCAACAGTCAACGGTGAAGACCACAGGATAATTCAGAATGGGAAATTAGTGTGTCTGTATAAGAGAACAAAGGAAAATTAATAATGGTATTGGAGGATAAAACTTAATAAGTCACTGAAAGGAAATGTCATTGAAGGCAAAGGAGGTTGCATTGGGTTTACTGATTCATTTCTTCCTGTTTCCACCTGCTTTTTCAATTCTGCGGAGTAAGCATGATTTAAATAATTGAATATATAAGACTTCAGAATTATAGACATTTAAAATATTAAACAGGTAATTAATATTTGAATTAAGAAATCAACCTCTTCACTGCCACTCTGGGTTTGTTGCAAGGTTCCAATGAAGCACAATGCCTTGATTATCGATTAGGCACTTGATAGCCTTGAGATCTCAAAACTGAATACCATAACTTCAGAAACTGGCCACTTTGTCTGTTCTCCATTTATCTTCTATTCTCTCCCCCCATCCTCCCACACTCTCTCTCCCATCCTTGTCTTGTTTACTCTTAGTAGAGATGACCTATTTTGTCTTATCACACCTTAACTTCTACCCATTTTGTATTTTTTATATCTTTCACCACCATTAACAATTCCTTTGTTTTTTGCACTAGCCCTGTGTCAAAAGTATTTCAAAAAAAAATTCCAAAACTTTTTTAGTTCTGAAGGACTTGACGCTTTAACTCTGTTTCTATCTCCACATTGGCTGCCAGACCTGCTGAGTTTCTCCAGCATTCTGTCTGTTTGATTCACTTTCATCCTACTGACTGGGACTTTATAACGTTCATTTGCAAGATGTGTCTCTCTCACTTGGCCAGGACTGTTTCTAATTGCTTTAGAGAGGGTGATGGGGAACACTTGCCTTGAACCACTATGTGGTGTGGATATACCCCAGTCCTTTTAGGGAGTGAGATCCAGGATTTTAACACATTAACAGTGAGGTAATGGCAATGTACAGCAAATAGTTTATCAACCACCACCAGTGGGACCAGGAGTGTGCCAGCAGATCAAATATTCTGGAAAATCAAGATGTATGCATAACTGCAGAAAACCCTGACCAAACAAAGCATTGGGACTTCAACATTCCTCAAAAAATCCAAGTGAAAGCAGAACGCACCTCCCAAAATCAATGTAAAAATACATGGTAAGTAATCGAAGTGTAATGCAGGTGGCATATGTGTCACGGTCATCCTTTTTTACAGCATAAACATTCAAACATCACAATATTTGAGGTATATAACTTTGACCAGTTTATCAAGAATGCTAGCTAGTAAGGTGCTGGTTAAAACCAAGTTTGCTGTATTTCCAAGTCGGGGAGTGGCTTGGAGGAAAACCTGTAGGTGATGGTGTTCCTATTTATCTGCTGCCCTTGTTCATTCAGGTGATCGAGGATGTGGTTTTGGAAGGTGCTGTCAGATTATGCTTGTTGATTGCTCGGTAACATGTGACTTCACTTGCTTGGTTCTGTTCTTTTACTCTAGCCACAGGACGAGAATCCCATTCATGCCTTATTTTTTTTTCTGCTGCGTTGCTGTCTCCGGTGTCCTCTGCAGAACCTAACTTTGCCTCCCTCAGTGTTAGATGACCCCCTCAGCAGTTTCATCCAAAGACACAGTCTCTGGTATTCAATACCAAGTTGTGACTATCTTGTTGACATAATTAATCTGAGATGAGCTCTGACCATAGATGTTAACTATCACTTTTAAGACTGCCTATTTTGATATCTCTAGTATCACTTTCAGCTTTGCCCTTCCACAGTGTATTTGTTGCTGAAACCCTCAACCATGCTTTTGTTACCTTTTGAAATTGATTATTCCCATTCAATCTCAACTACTCTCCACAAAATTTAGATTATTTGGAAATCTGCAGCCTGTGTCTTAACTCTCACCTTATCAATTATCTCCTTTGTACAAGCTGGCTCACACTGATTTCTGTTGAGCCAAGTCTCAATTCTAATGTTCTCGTCCATTTTTAAACATCTCTTTGACTTCCCAGCTTCCCTCCAAATGTGCACGTCCTCCCTCACAAAATCTCCAACCATATCCAGTTGTGAATGGTGGTGGGTAATTAAATAACTCACTGGAGGAGGAGACTCCACAAGTATCCCCATCCTCAGTCAGGGGGAGCCCAGCAGACCAGTAAAAAAGATAAAGCTGAAGCAATTACAACACTCTTCAGCCAGAGGTGCTGAGTGGATAATACATCCTGGCCTCCTCCAGGGTCCCCAGCACCACAGATGCCAGTTTTCAACCAGTTTGATTCACTTTAAATGATATCAATAAATACATTACATTACAGTGTGGAAACAGGCCCTTCGGCCCAACAAGTCCACACCGACCCGCCGAAGCGTAACCCACCCATACCCCTACATTTACCCCTTACCTAACACTATGGGCAATTTAGCGTGGCCAATTCACCTGACCTGCACATCTTTGTGACTGTGGGAGGAAACCGGAGCACCCGGAGGAAACCCACGCAGACACGGGGAGAACGTGCAAACTCCACACAGTCAGTCGCCTGAGGCGGGAATTGAACCCAGGTCTCTGGCGCTGTGAGGCAGCAGTGCTAACCACTGTGCCACCGTGCAATCCAATGATTGGAGACAGTAGATACTGCAAAGGCTAAGGGCACTGAGAATATTCTAGCAATTGTACTGAAGACTTGTGCTTCAAAACTGCTGCAACCCTAGCCAAGCTCTTCTATAGAATAGAATAGAATCAAATAGAATCCCTACAGTGTGGAAACAGGGCCTTTGGCCCAATAAGTCCACGCCAACCCAGTCACCCACCCAGACCCATTCCCCTATTACTCCACATTTACCTCTGACTAATGCACCTAACCTACATGTCCCTGAACACAATGGGCAATTTAGCATGACCAATTCACCTAAGCTGCACATCTTTGTGCCAGTAGGAGGAATCCAGAGCACCTGGAGGAAACCCACTCAGACACTCGGAGAATGTGCAAACTCCACACAGACAGTCACCCAAGGCTGAAATCGAACCTGGGTCCCTGGCGCTGTGAGACTAACCACTGAGCCACCGTGCTGCCCAGTACAAATTTTTATACTGGCATCTATACAACAATGTGGACAATTCTCCATGTATATCCTGGACAAATCCAGCCTATCAGTCTGCTGTTATTTCATCAGTAAAGCAGTGGAAGATATCATCAACAATGCTTTCAAGCAGCACCTGCGCAGGCAAAATTCTGGAATTCCTTCCCTATTGCTATTGTGGCACAAGAAGGCAGCTCATCATCACCTTCTTGAGTTTGAGTGCAATTAAAAACGGGCAATACATGCTGGCCTTGCCAGCACTCGTGTTCCATGAATGAATAAAACAAATTCAATGTGTTCTGGTTTCTTTGGTGCTCTTGATTTTAAATGGACTGACATTGGTGACTGTCCCTTCTGCTGACAAGACCCAGTATTCTAGAATTCCCTCTGACTGGCTGTCTCTTCTCCCTCATTGAATTTGCTCCTTAAAACAAATAGTTTGTTCAAACGTCTAGTTATCTACTCAAATATTTCCTTATGTGGTTGGACTCTGAGTTTGTTTGATAATGTCTGCAAATCACCTTGGAACATTATAATAACTTAAAGATGCTGGGATGGCTCAGTGACTCAGTGGTTAGCACTGCTGTCTCATAGTGCCAAGGAACAGGGTTCAATTCCAGCATTGGGTGACCGTGCTAACTCCACGCATATGTCCTGCTTGTGTCTGCATGGTTTTCCTCCGGGTGCTCTGGTTTCCTCCCAAAGACTAAAGATGTGCAGATTAGCTGGATGTGCCATGCTAAATTGCCCATAGGGTTCAGAAATGTGCAGGCTAGGTAGATTAGCCAGGAGAAATGCAGGATTTTAGGGATAGGGAAGGGGTGTTGGGGGGGGGGTGGGGTGAGGTGGGTGTGAGTGGGATGCTGTTTGGAAGGTTGGTGTGGACTTGGTGGGCCAAATGGCCAGATTCCACACTACCCTAGGGAAATGCCCCTCATGATCTTATAGAGGTTTAAAAGGACATCCCTCAGCCCTTTGATACTCCACGGAAACCGACCCCAGCCTATTCAACCTCTCCCTATAGCTCAAATCCTCCAACCCTGGCAACATCCTTGTAAATCTTTTCTGAACTCTTTCAAATTTCACAACATCCTTCCGATAGGAAGGAGACCAGAATTGCACACAATATTCCAACAGTGGCCTAATCAATGTTCTGTAAAGCCGCAACATGACCTCCCAACTTCTAGTTCAGAACCAGAGGGCATCAGTTTAGGGTGAGGAGGGAAGATATAAAAGAGACCCAAGGGGCAACATTTTCACGCAGAGGGTGGTATGTGTATGGAATGAGCTGCCAGAGGAAGTGGTGGAGGCTGGTACAATTGGAATATTTAAAAGGTATCTGGATTGGTATATGATTAGGAAGGGTTAGGAAGGATATGGGCCCGGTGCTGGCAAGTGGGACTAGATTAGGTTGGGACATCTGGTTGGCATGGTTGAGTTGAACCGAAGGGTCTTTCAACATGCTGTACATCTCTTTGACTCTTTTGGGATTCTACAATTCTGAAACTTGGATACTTTGCAATGAATGGAGTGAATTGATAGATTGCATAAGTGGAAGAGAGATTTCATTTTGTTACTTAATCTAGTCCTTTTTCTTAATAAAAACCAAAAGAAATGAGGATGCTGTAAATCAGAAACGAAAACAGAAATTACTGGAAAAGCTCAGAAGGTCTGGCAGGATCTGTGAAGAGAAATCAGACCTTTCCTCAGAATTGAGTTCTGAGGAAAGGTCACCAGACCTGAACTACAGACCCATACACTCAGGCACACCCTCTCTCCCTCTCACAGACTTATACTCCTTTACACTAACACTTAACGCTCACAATCTCTCTCTCTCTCTCTCTCTCTTACAGACAATCATAATCCACCCCCCTTCCCCCCCATACACACGCACGTATGTTTGTGGGGTGAATTTGTACTTGCAGAATTACATTTTATTTTACTCAAAAACTGCATGAATCCATGTAAGATTCTGTAAATCTATTTTTTTAGATTAGAATCAGTCTGAACATTGTGGCACAGACAGTCTCACACAGGACACCTCACACATCCAATGCGTTATCTGGGCTGACATGACACCAATTGTTAAAGTTCACTTGAGAATGTAGCTTTTTAAAAAGGTTCTGCAATTTACATATGAAAGAACTGAAACCAACATGTTCATTCTAAAAGGTGAGAGACTTAACAAACAATCCAGGTCTTTTTCAATATATGATTTCAGTTATATCACACTGTAAACTTTTGGTGTAAATTCTGTGTCTTATGATCTTATACTCCACAACCTGATGAAGGAGCAGCGCTCCGAAAACTAGTGCTTCCAAATAAATGTGTTGGACTATAACCTGGTGTTGTGTAATTTATAACTTTGTACACCCCAGTCCAACACTGGCATCTCCAAATCAAGACCTGAAATGTTAACTCTGATTTCTCTTCACAGATGCTGCCAGACCTGCTGAGCTTTTCCAACAGTTTCTGTGTTTGCCTTCAGTCTTGGCTGACAAACTTGTGTTAATTTTAACTTCTATGTTGAGGTAGTTGAATCCCAGAGCTCTTTTCCTTCATTCCTGTTGAGTGAGCATGTTTGAAAGTCTCAGTTTGTGTACAATATAAATTGGCACTAATGGCTTACAGTGCAACTTCTGCAGATGTTTGAATCCCCACTGCAACTGGAAGCAAGCATTGCATCAGAAAAGCTACATTGATTTGCATACAAAGACTTAATTATACCTTTTTCAATTTTGAAAAAGCACAGCTTGTTGTTAACCTATAAATCCTTTCTTGAAGTTTGTGGAGTCCGGTCTACCCTGGGGAATTGCAGACACTAAAGAGTGTGGATTTAAGTGCTGAGAGCATGTAAGATGTGGACGATTGGCACTTACGCAATTATAGGAACCATCTTGTCAAGTTCAAATCTGGAAGGTGCATATTTACGATTACTACTGTTGCCAAAGTAATTCAGTTAGTCTGCTATAAAGCAGGGAAGCAGTATCTTTAATGTCAAAGGTGTGCTGAAGCCCTTTGTCATCGGTTGCATGAAAAGCTGTTTCTGAAGCAGGAAAGGCAAGCTTGGAAATATTAACCAGAAACTGAAAGGATGGGTTTTCAGGCAGCGGTAATAGAAGAGAGTGGAGGGTTCAGATGATTGGATGTTGTTGGCTATGCGCCCATATTGCATGGAGAGAAGAGAAATGCAGATGGTCCAGATTAACACTTATCTAGAATCATTTGATGGAAAGCATTTTCATGTGGATATTCTGGACCAACAAGACACTCGGACAGGATTGAGGATAAGCAGGAAAGTGGAGTTGAGGGCACACTCTGGTAAACTGTGATCTTATTGAATGGGAGAGCAGGCTAGAGGGGCTGAATAGGCTACTCCAATGCACCAAGTATGTTTGTATGCATGTAATGCAGACTTGCAGATAGTGGAAATGTCTCTATCATGTCTGTCTGACTCTCTATCCCAGGTATCTAGCCCACAAGCTAATCAGCTCATCTTAGCAAGCATCAGCATTTCAAAACATGAAGAAAGGTGACATATGAATATGCAGGATGTTTTCATTTTTAACAGTATTTAATGTTTTATTTTATTGAATGCTAATATTGGAGAAAGAATCATTTTCATAGTTTAACTTTGTGGCAAACATATGTGTTCACTTTTTGTAATTTTACTTTACAGCAACTTTTAAAGTTCTGAATGAGAGAGAGAGAGACTTTATTATGAAAAATACTGTAATGGGTGGATCTGAGAACAATTTGAATGTTCTGATTTGGACTTAACAGTGAATCATACTTGGCCACAAATAAAATGTCTGAAAATAATGTAGTATTGTTCTGGATGTGGCTATAATTTCTATTCCTTCTCTTTTACACGCATGGTTAATGTTGTGCAGTTAGGTGCGCAGGTGATGGTGTGACAGTAATAATAAATTTTGTTTGCCTCTTTGTAGTTTGACAAAGAAACATTTTAGGTAAAAACAATGACTGCAGATGCTGGAAACCAGATTCTGGATTAGTGGTGCTGGAACAGCACAGCAGTTCAGGCAGCATCCGAGGAGCAGTTTTAGTCCTGGCTAGTTAAGTCACCTACTAATATAGGGTATAGTTTTAGATATTAGCAAATATTTGCAGATCTTAGGAAGGTTTGTGAAGGTTTGTAACTCAGGTTGAGGTTTAGGGTGTAGGTTTGCTCGCTGAGTTGTAGGTTTGATATCTAGACATTTCATTACCTGGCGAGGTAACATCATCAGTGGTGACCTCCAAGTGAAGCGAAGCTGTTGTCTCCTGCTGTCTATTAATAAGTTTGTCCTGGATGAGGTTCCTGGGGTTTGTGGTGGTCATTTCCTGTTCATTTTCTGGGGGGTTGATAGATGGTATCTAGATCTATGTGTTTGTTTATGGCGTTGTGGTTAGAGTGCCAGGCCTCTAGGAATTCTCTGGCATGTCTTTGCTTAGCCTGTCCCAGGATAGATGTGTTGTCCCAGTCGAAAAGGTGTTTTTTTTCCTCCATGTGTAGGGCTACAAGGGAGAGAGGGTCGTGTCTTTTTGTGGCTAGCTGGTGTTCGTGTATCCTGGTGGCTAACTTTCTTCCTGTTTGTCCTACGTAGTGTTTGTGGCAGTCCTTGCATGGAATTTTGTAGACGACGTTGGTTTTGTCCATGGAATGTACTGGATCTTTTAAGTTTGTTAGTTTTTGTTTGAGAGTGTGGGTGGGTTTGTGTGCTACTAGGATTCCGAGAGGTCCTAGTAGTCTGGCTGTCATTTCTGTGAGGCAGCAGTGCTGAGCATGCTACATGTACAACAAAGTGACAAAATTTACAGATGACATGCAGCCAGTAATGTTGTAACATGGTCGATCATATGAGATTTGACCATTTTAAGAAGTCTGAAATGAATGAAGTGTGCAATGGGCGGCATGGTGGCTCAGTGGTTGGCACTGCTGCCTCACAGCGCCAGGGATCTGGGTTCGATTCCAGCCTCAAGCGACTGTCTGTGTGGAGTTTGCACATTCTCCTTGTGTCTGCGTGGGTTTCTTCCGGGTGCCCCAGTTTCCCCTCAGTCCAAAGATGTGCAGGTTAGGTGAGTTGGCCATGCTAAATTGCCCATAGAGTTAGGTGCATTAGTCAGGGGTAAATAAGGGGAATGAGCCCAGGTGGGTAACTCTTCAGAGGGTCGGTGTGGACTAGTTGGGCCGAAGGGCCTGTTTCCACACTGTAGAGAATCTAATCTAATCTAATCTAATTTGATAGAAAGTAGTAATTGTACCAAATGGGAGAATTTTAAAGGGGTACAAGAACAGAGATATCTGAGGATATAAATCCTTGAAGATGGCACCACAAGTAGAGGAGGCTTTCTTTTAAAAAAAACACTGGATATTTGGCTTTGTTAGAGGATTAGATTGTAAAAGCTAAAATGTAATACTGAATCTTTGTAAAGCACTGGTTGTCTCGGCTGGAGCAGTGGGTTCACATCTGTGCAATGTGCTTCGTGCACTCAAGCAAAATGTTCCAGGTTGTAATGACTGTTTATGCAAAGAATACCTTTTCATCTCCCTGGTTCTTGTGCCAGTACTTTAAAATCTGTGCCCTCTGGTTACAGCCTTTCTGTCAGTGTTTCTGCTGTCTGATCAAATCCCATTTAATTTTAAATTTGTGTTAGAAAAGATTTCCAGGTCACTGGGATTTGTTTTCTGAAAATAAATGAGTTTTAGACCTATGGTAGAAAATCTGTTTTAAAAGTAGAAATCTATTTTGTATATCTAAGGAGAGACTTATTTTTTCACAATATCCTGTGAATGGGAATTTGGCAACTTTGTACTGAGTATCCTCTGATCTAAACCAAAAATATGTAATATGTTGGATGCTAAGTTACTGTGGCTTTTAAGAATTCCAGATGAAAACATATTTGATTTGTGTAGTGAGTTAGATGGCATCCATATCTCCTCCCTGGGGTCCTCCCATGCTTTAGCCAGCTGTGTTTTTTCTAAAAGAAATCTCTCAAATGTAGCTCTGGATCACATTAAGGCCAGGAAAACACATGGCTGAGTTTTTTTTAATAGTTAGTTTCTAGGTTAAAAATGCAGTTGTTATAAAAGTGTTACTTTACATATACAATTCCTGTGAATCAGGCTCTGTTTTCATTCTACTTGCATTCCTCTGGACAAAAGTAGGTATTAATGGTGGTGGTTCTCTGCAGTGGCTGCCTCTGTCTCTCCCCCAGCTACTCCCCCCCGCCCCACAATATGGCATGGTTTTACCTACCACAGATACTTCCTGTGTATTTCCAAGATTTCTGTTTTTATATCTTTATTGGGGCTGTTGCTTTTCACCCTTCCCAGGGATCTGACTAATTTTTGGCGAACTATTTTAAAAGTTCCTGGATGATGGATTTGAGAACTTTAAATACCATGGGTGATGGATTGTGATCAATGTATATGTGCCTGCATTTGAGAAGTACCTGGGAGTTACTGAGAAATATCAATTAAGATCCATGACCAGTGTCACTCGAGTATTCACACATCCTGGTGTACTGCCAGGAAATAAAAAACATGTGCAGTACCATTCACAATTACTGGACTCCTTGAATACTTTATAGTCCTTGAAGTACTTTGCAACAATGACAATACTTGCAATTTGAAATTGCAGCCAATTTGCTCTCAGTAACAGCAATATCATAATGACCAGATAATCTCTTTGTGTCAAATTGAGTGAAGAATAAGTATTGGCCAGGATACAGGAGAGCTGCCCTGGTCTTCAAACTTCTGCCATGGAATCCTTTATAAAACTACTTGAAATACCAGATACAATCTTGATCTAACATGTCACAATAAAAATGGCTTCTCTGATGGAGGAACACACACTGTACTGCACTTGGCTTTCAGCCTTGGTTTTTGTGTGAAGCTGTGAATTGTGATTTGAATCTGCAGATATCTGACTTGGAGTGAGAGTGCTGCCCATCCAGCCATGGCTCTCAATGTTTTCAATATAAAATGAGAAGCGGACTGTCCTTTCATTGTTCTTGCCCTTGGTGAGCTCACATTGGTGACTCTCTGTTGGTTTTAATCCTTTTAAATAGTGAATGCAATCAAAAGTTTGAAGAAAGTTCAGAAGAAGGGAGAAAGCTATTGGATTGTAGTCTTGTTTGTGGGTCTTCAGGTTTCACAACAGGCTGGCTGAATTTCAGATCTCATAGCAACATGAACTCTGAAGAGCAAAAGCTGAAATTGCTGGAAAACCTTAGCAGGTCGGGACGCATCTATGGAGAGAAAGTGTGTATACCAACCTTTTCCTAGCTACAATCTGTTCTGGGGAAGGGTCACTGGACGCAAAACATTAACTGTGCTTTCTCTCTACAGATGCTGCCAGACCTGTTGAGTTGTCGCAGCAATTTCTGTTTTTGTTTCTGATTTCCAGCATTCGCAGTCCTTCGATTTTTTTTAAACTTTGTAGAGACTCGATGTTGTATTCCCTGGAATTTAAAAGATTGAAGGGTGATTTGATCAAAGTTTTTAAGGTATTAAACGAAACTGGTATTTTCAATCATTCCTATTTTCACCAGCTGAGAAGGCTTGGGCGCATGGTCAAAAAATGAGTCAGGCCTTTTATAGGAGTGAAATTAGGAAATGCGTCTTTGCATTTCTAACCTATTAGAAGTTTGCAACTCTCATCCTTAAAAACAAATTTCTGCTGGATTAATTATCAATTTTATCTTTGATAAATTTTTATTATGCAAAAGAAATTTGGGAATATAAGCCAAGTATTGATTAATGCAGGATTCTGAGGAAAATTGACAATGTAGATGCTGCGGATGTCCAATCTTCTTTCCTCAAGAATCTCGAACTGGGGTCTCAGGCAAAATTTCAAAATAAGAGATCTCTCATTTAAGACAATCAAGGCCAGATTTTTCCTCCAAGGTCAATAATCTTTCCAGTTTTTTTATTCCAGGGAGCAGTGAAGGCTAAATCACTGTTAAAAATTGGTAAGTCAGCCTTAAATATGTCCAAAGCAGTCAAGGATTATAGAGGACAGACAGGAAGTTGGAGTTGAGGCCACTATTGGATCAACCATGGTTCTGTCAAATTGAGGAGCAGGCTCAAGGGGTTGAGTGGGCTTGTTGATGCTCCTTGTATATTGTTGTTGCAGGAGAAGAGGTTGATCGTTTGGGACTGGAATGGGCTACTCATTCATAAAGGTTTGTGAATCTTTAGAATTCTCTACACCAGAGGATTGTGTATTTAAGGCTGGGTTGGTCAGATTTTGCGTCGAAGGGAATCTAGGGATCTGGGGAGCAGGTGGAAAAACAAAGTTGAAGCCAGAGATCAGTCATATTGACTACTTGACCAGACTTGATGGTCACATGGTCTCCTTTTTGTTTTTGAGAGTTGGATTGCAGATCATCCATGGCCTCATTGAATTACGGAACAGGCTCAAGGGGTTAAATTCCTCCTCATGTTCCAATATACCTCAGTTTCCAAAGTAATGAAAGATTAGATTTACTCAAGTTGGGTGGACTGTTCAAGTTAGGTAAGTTGAAGAGGGCAATGAGAGAGTAGTATGTTATCTAAATATTAGATTAGATGCTAAGAGATACTTCATCTCTCTGTAATATGTTGCTGGCATATATAATGCAGATGATTCTGTGCAGACATTCCAAATGAATCTGAGTAGCTGCTGAGTGGCTATAATATCTCAAATATTTGCGAACTGGAGCTTTCGTCCTTTTCTGTGATCCTCTTGAGTTTATTAGGTTGCCTTCTGGGTGGGAGAAGGGAACTTGAGAATATCAGCACACAACCACTCTTTCAGATGAGCAAGATGGCATTATTTTTTCTGATCACAATGCAGTAATCTTGACCAGTAAGTACTCCTGGAAAGGAAGATATTGAATGACTTGACTATGCTGGTGTCACTGTCCAGTAACTAGCTACATTGCACATGAGCAATGACTACATGGGCGTGTAGGGCTCTTTGAGCCTGTGGAATTGTTTTGCAGATGGATGTTTGCAATATATTAAATCACATTTCCAGGCTTTATAATATAGAGAAGTAGGGACAGACTATACAGGAGATTACAGAGTAATCCTCTGAAGGATAGGCACCAATTTGGACTGCTTTTCCCAAACAATAACAACTTGTGTCTACATAATGCCTTAGATATCACTTCTCAGGGCACTTCATAAAAATGTTATTCAACAAAAGTTGACATTGAGCTGTGATAGGCCACATGATGAAAAGCTTGGTCAAGGAGTTAGATTTTAAAAGCTCCTTGAAGAAAAGTGATGTTGAGAGACATTAGGGAAAAGGAGGGTATTTCAGAACTTGGTCTTTGGCAACTGAAGACATGGCCACCAATGAAGGAAAGATTGCAATCAAGAAATGCTTGAAGCCTGAATTAGAGGAGTGAAGATATCTCTGAGGGTTATGCAGCTGGAGGTTATTATAGTGATAGGGAGGAGAACAGCTATGGAATGTTTCAAAATAAGTCGGAGGTTTTAAAAATCAATCCAATATTTAAGTGGGATTCAATCTAGTGAGGCAAGCACAGGGATAATAATGGAATTTGATGAGAGTTAAGGCAGGAGTAGCAACTTGTAGCAAATGTTTTTGGATAACCTCAAGTTTACAGAGGTTGGAGTGTGAGTTGCTAACCGAGAGTATATTGGGATAGTCAAGATGAGAGGTAACACAGTGCAGATGAGGGTAGAATTGGGTGATGGAAGCAATTTGTTTTGTATTGGAAAGTGTTTTAAAAAAAGCACAAAATTCAAGATTTTTGAGATGCTTTGTAAAATCCTCTCCTACAGATGGCTTTTAGCTTGTTAAACAGTTGGAAGAAGGTTAAGTTTATTTAGATGTTATATGTTCTTCATTTGTTCAGATTTACGTAGTTTCTTCTGGAAAGTTTGTATGCTGTCCAAACCAGTCATGAATACCACATTGGCAATGTTCCATTACTGTAATATTGTTGAGTTCTTTATGGGGTCATGGGATAAATGTTTTCTCTTGCTAACCCGAGTACTTTCTTGTTTATAAGATTATGTCTGTAGGCTTGGTAGCATTTAAGGAAAAAGATACGGCTTTGTTGCAACCTCGTGGTCTGTCTTGAGTTGGGTCATGATGGCCTCTAACAACTAAATTCATCCACTGTTTGCATACAGATATTCTTTTGTGAAATAACCTCCAAGGTTGTTTGCTCCAGAGGTATGAAATGTTCATTAGTATTTAAAGAGTGAATTATGGTTTCAAGTGCTTCTGAGTCACTTCATATAATTGATTCCAGATGTTCCCAGAATAGTCAAAGCACAAAGATTGTCAGTGTTTAAGCTTTGCTCTGAGGCCTTTTCACTTCCTGTACTGAGTTAGATTAAATGTCCCCAATTATACCCGTGCCTTAGGCTCAAGCAACAAGCAGTAGTATGCCGATCACGAGGACCTTCTGTACTGTGCTATCTCATCTCAAGTTAAATAAATATATTACTACTGAGGCACAAGCAGAGAAACTGGATTTGTTAAAATCATGTGTTAAAATGTGGCTATACCATATAATTCTGTTATGTTCTGAATATTTAGATAGCAAGTCAGTAACCATTTACTGTTTTATTTGGAAATTGCCAACGTAAAGCTTCTGAGAGCCAGTACATACTGTTGGGAAAATTACTGTTTGTTTATCTGATCTATCAGTGGAGAGATGGGATTGATTAATTTCTGGTTCTCTTCAGGCTTTCACAGCAAGTTCTTCTGTTCGTCTGTCAGGACCTTGTTAAGTCACTTGCATTGTGCTTCATTTCTCACCTCTTTCTCCGCCGCCCCCCCCCGTACTTTTCCAAGTTCCAATGAATACAGGCCCAATCTGCTCAACCTTTTCTCGTAAGACTTTACCTTCATCTCAAGAATCAGTCAAGTAAACCTTCTCTGAACTGCCTCCATTACAAATACGTCCCTCCTTAGGCAATGTTAGTGATGGCATGCTAATGCAGTAAGAGGCTTTTCTTGGTCAGTTATGACACAGAGGTTGCAAGAAATTTGTTTAAGCTTTGGACTATTGCCACATTGGAGTTGGTATGGAGCAGGGACTGAAAACAAACACCAAACAACAGCTTCAATAAGTCTGTATATGTAAATGAAAGAAACATCTGCTCGACCAGCACTGAATGTTGAATAAACAGCCTGTTAATTTAGCAGCAGTAGAGATATTGAGGTGGAACTGGTGTTATAGCTTATTTGAAAACTAATGCTTGCTTTTGGATGAAGAAGCCAAAGGCCGCCATGGAGCTGACAAATGGAAGCATCCAAGGGTAAATTCTTGGGCCCTCCAGAGGTAATAACTTGGAAGTAGAAAGGAAAGCCCTGGAAAGTGATACTCTGGAAATAATAAGATCATCATCATCATTCTCCTTGGTAAAGATAACCATTTTCATCTGGGGTGTGTTTGGCAGAGTGCTTCAGTGACTGTTAATGAAGATCTCCACCCAATAATTCCCCTGAAAATAGGGCAGAATACAAGTTGCTATTGCAGCCTTAACTCTGATCAAATCCTATTTATTATCCTTGTGCTTGCCTCACTCAATTGAATCCCACTTAAATATTGGATTGATTTTAAAAACCTCAGACTTATTTTCAAACATTCCATAGGGAATATACATTTGGAAAAAATGAAATGTGCTTTGGCAAGGAGAATAGAGGAACTGAATAGTATTTAAATGGAGACAGACTGCAGCAGAGGGGAATTTGGATGTACTCTTGCATATTTCTCCTCTTCCCTAGATGCTGCCTGACCTGCTGCGCTTTTCCAGCAACACATTTCCATCTCTGATCTCCAGCATCTGCAGACCTCACTTTCTCCATAAATCACAACAAGCTACATAAGGGATCCGGCAGTAGGAAAGGCAAATGGAATGTTGGTCTTTATTTAAAAGGAATCGAATATAAAAGTAGGGAAGTCTCGCTAAGAGTATGCAAGGCACTAATCAACTGCACCTTGAATAATGTAAAGCTTTGGTCCCCTTATTTAAAGAAAGATATGTTGGTATTGGAGGCAGACCAGAGAAGGTTCACTCTGTGCTTGTCCATGGAGGAAGTTTCTTATGAGAGGTTGAGTAGGTTAGGGCTGTTGTCAATTGGCGTTTAGAAAAATGAGAGAGAACTTCATTGAAACGTAAGATTCTTTGGCGGGGTGGGGGGGTTGCTGACAGGGTAGATGCAAAGAAATTGTTTCTGTTTTGTGGATGTATCTCGGACAGAGGGCTGAATATTAATCATTACCTGAGGGTGGTGAATGTGTGGAATTCTTTATGGCAGAGAGCTGATGAGGCTGGGTCAATCAGATTTTTAACTATGAAGGGAATTGAGGATGTTTGGGAAAAGGCAGGAATTGGAGTTGAGGACTATAACATCAGCCATGATCTCATTGAATGGTGGAGCAGACAGAGTGGGCTGAATGGCCTACTTCATTCTGCTCCTATATGTTATTATCATACAGTTGAGTTTGGGATGGGTTTCTGGCTTGGGATTTCACCTTCTTGCTTTTCCTCTCTGTCTCTGATATGCAGTTATTTTGAAAGTGGCTGTCCTGCTGGTTTGTTTGGTTATCATTTGCAGCAACCTCGGCTGTGCTTCTCCCAAGACTTGATACTGGTATTAAACTCTGAGCTTCAGCCATTCGGATGTTCTTGTACAGCTTTCTTTGATCATCATGTTAATATAGTCAAGCCTAGAGTGTTTTTTGGAAATTTTTTTTGGTAAATGAGTATCAAGCTTTCTTGCTAGATACTCCTAATAACCTGTTTGTGTCAATCTCAAGCTGGTGTTGATGCTTAGCATTCTCGCTTGGGTGAGGACCTGAATCTTCAGTATTTTGCCCTTCCTCCTTGATGTTCAGAAGCCTCCAAAAGCAGCTGGAGTGAAAGTAGCTAGGCTTCATGGTGTGACCCTGGTACAAAATCCAAGTTCAGCATGCATGGGGCAGGTTGGGCAGGGCTACTGTTCTTCAGACTTTGGTAAATGGACCTCCCGATTGATGTTCAAAGATTGCTTAGATATGTCATGATTTGGCAATTCCTGTTCCAGGAAATCATTTCTGCAGATTATAAAATAAAGTTGTCACATGAATTAGAGAAAAGCTCCATGCTGCATTGCATGCTCAGCTCTGAACTGACAACTAGTGCATTGCCATTGGCAAGCAGGAAACTGTGAAGTGTTTCCTTGGAGACCTTGGTGTTTGCTTGGAGTAGTGCCACTGATTGGTTTGCACTTTAAGAGCTCTGAACAGGAGAATTGAGACACAAAAAAACCTGGATCTTTACATGTCTGTTTACCCAACATAGGCCTCTGACACAGTCGACTGTGAGGGCCTTTTGGAAAGCAATGGAGAAATTCAGCTGTTTTTGAGAAATTTATTACCTGATGATGAATGGACAATTCAGTGGTTGGATGTTCATTTATGTCCTGGATGATGACTCTTTTGACCCATTCAGAATTGTTAATGGAGTTAAACAGGGCTGAGTTCTGACAACAGCTCTCTTTAGCAGGTTTTTCTCCATTCTCTTATAGATGGTGTGACCTCTGATATGGAAGGAGTGCACTGTTGTTCTAGTCTCAGTACTTCACAGGTCGCAGCTGAAATTATAATTATTTTAAACACAAATTCCGATGTGGCCAATTACATTTCTATAAATTAGATTAGAGTAGAAAGATCCATTAACTTAATTTCATTTTTATCAAAGGAGCTTATCAATTTATTATGAAACAAAATCCATTCAGACACTGTTTGTAATATGAAAATATAAATGTTCACCCCTCTTAAGGGAATGGGGGAAAGAAAACAACTTCTCTCTGCAGCGATTCACTTTCTAAAGAAACACACAGTCACAAGTGTTATGGTGCAGAAGGATGTCATTTGACCATTTGCACCAGCTTCCTGAGCATTATGACCTGGCATTCTTCTGTGTTTTCCTCGTACCTTTGCATGTTCTGGCCCATGGTGGTTATTCTTACATGTGTGATTATCACTGATTTGTGCTTGATTGTCTCAGTGATCCTGGCAGACCCAACTTGCTCAGGATATACAATATTGAGAAGTTACTTTCAGTTGCTTGTGCAGAAAAACAATCTGGTTTCACTCTGATCTCTAAGAAAACCTGCCTCCGGGAGAGAGGAAACAAGCAGAACAACTTATTCTGCAGCATACAACTACAAAATCTAAATACAAACTCCAAGCCTTCAAACATTGTTCAAACAGAACAGCCATAAAACTCAATAGCAAAACAGTCAGGTGTTTTTACTGAATTGTTTGAGCAAACAAGGCTAGCAATTATCCAGAACCATGTGGTTTTCAAATGTAATTTAAAAAAAGAACTTGTCTTGTGATTGACCTAACTTTTTAAGAAAACATCCAGCCCCCCCCCCCCCACAATCCTTTAAACTCAAGTCCATATACATTATTCAGCCTTCCTTGTTACAATGGTAAGATGTTCAGTCTGAGATGATATGATAAGGTAAATAGGAACAGTTCAACTAAGCTTGACAACTGGAGAAGATGGCAGTGCTTGACGATACAGTGTAGGGTAATGGTAATGTCTTTACATTAGAAATCCAGGGCAGAGGATAATGCTGTGAAGACATAGGTTCAAATCCCACGTGGCAGCTGGTGAAATTTAATTTCAATTGATAACAATTTGTTGTTAAAAACCCAGCTGTTTCAATGATGTTCTTGAGGGAAGGGAATTTCCTGCCTTTACTTTTTTGGCCTGTTTGATTTCATATCCACAGCATTGTGCTTGATTCTTGACAAGAGACTCAGTTCCTGTGCAATTATAAATGGCATGGTCACTTATGTCAAAAGGTACAAATGTAGAGAAAGACAAGGAAGGAAAGTTTCCCTTTGTCATAGTCACTTTAGCTGTTATTGTCACTTTTCTAACACCCATTGTGGCAGGTAGACACCAAATTGGAAAGGTTCAAACATGAAGTTTCTGGAATGATGAGAATAGATTTGGAGGGTTGACAACATATTCAAGGACTTTGGAGAGGACAGGGAGGTTTTATTCTAAAATGTTGATTATGTTGAAAGAGGAAATTTGGAGTTATTTAACACTACGGTGACAAGTGTATACTTGAGTACAGGGATATTGTTTAAATTGGTACAAGTCTGACATATATTTGACGACAAATGGTCAATAGCATGGACTATTTGGTGACACAGAAGAGCAAGACACCAGGATGATGTTTTGGGTCATGCCTAATGCACTAAAGTGCTTTATTCCTGTTGGATGGTGATGAATCTGTTCTGTGAAAAGATGCAGTGATTGTATGAAAATAGAGAAGGACAAAAATGATTGCTTCTTGAGCTGTTGTACATTTTCCTGGTGCTGGCTGTGTACAGATTTTGGTGTTTCTGCTTAAGGCCAGTGACCTGTCGCTTTCTTTATGTTTTCCTGTAATCTCTCAAGCTGCAGATGGAATTGGGTTCTGTTCATCTCTTCACGTTTTGAATCCATTAACCTCAATTAGGAAGAAATAACTGTGATGCAACAACCAGATGCATTTCTTAAACAATCTGTGTGCCTGGATGCACTTTAATTTGCTAAGGGAGGCTTGAAGCTGAGCTGGTGGATAAGTGAAGCATCTGTGAATGAATCAGTTTGTAGATTCCATTGGTCCAGTATGTGGTTTTGTTGTATTATTGCAGAGATCTTTCAACTGTACGTTGTCTTTAAGACAGCCACATGGCCTCACAACATGTTCATCTTCATTTCACTCTGTCCATTGTCTGTTCTTGCCATCCTCAATGTTCATACGGTAAAGTCATGATTACTGAATGTATAGCTCCTTGCTGAGATTTTCAGCTAGTCATGTTAAATCCTTGGCTGCTACTCGAGGCAATTGTTTACCCTCATCGGCAACTATAAAGTTTTTCAGTGTGGTGGGAGCTGCACATAACCAGCCAAGTTAGGAGGGTTCCATCACATTCCTATTTGTATCTTGTAGATAATGGACAGGCTGTGGGAGTCAGGAGGTGAGTTACTCTGTGCAGGATTCCAAGCTTCTGACCTATTCTTATGACCACGATTTATATAGTGAGCCCACTTCACTTTCTGGTTAAAGGTGTCCACCCCCCACTCCCGGATGTGGATAGTGGGTGATTTGATGATAGGAAGGGCCTTGACTTGATTATTTTCCCACTGACATGGTCAAAAATTCCCTCTAGCACATCTCCTCCACTTCCCGCACCTCCGCCCTTAAACTCCACACCTCCAACCGCAACAAGGATAGAACCCCCGGTCCTCATGTACATCCCGTTAATCTCCAGATACAGCACGTAATTCTTCACCATTTCTGCCACCTACAATGAAACCCTACCACCAGAGTTATATTTCCCTCCCCATCCCTATCTGCATTCCACACAGACCATTCCCTCTGCAACTCCCTCGTTAGGTCCATGCCATCCCATTATATAAATATAATGAACTGATCTGCATCTGCATCCTTGTACGTATTTATCAGCGTGGGGTTTCTTCAAATTAAAGAGGGTTGTTGTATTATTGCACTCGGTACCTCACAACATGCAGTATGACAGGTCTCCATCTTCATCTCTGTACATTCAGTTATCAACCAACCCAGTGATCCTGTTAACCATATATGTGCAGTAATTCTAATTTTAGCGTGGAATCCAAATTGTGCATGCAAATCATGCCTCATTCATGTGATGGTTTTTAATAAATTTCCAGATATCTGTCTTAATACTGACTTTTTGTGGTATGTGTTCCATGGACTAACATGAAGAAAATCACAAAGCATATCCTGCTGGAAACAGCTGAGGATGTCATTTTCTACATTTATGTTTGTTGTTTTAAAGCACTCCACAGAATACGGTTATTTCCAAACCTAGCTGGCTACTACCACTTATCTTTATCAAATGGTGGAGAGACTGATGGGGCTGAATAGCCAAACTCTGCTCCTATATCTTGTGGTTTATGGTCTCAAACATATCACCCCCCTACAAAGAAAAGTCGGTTTAAACTTCAGGAAACTAATCTCTTGCCGAATTAGTCATTTTATACCCGTGGAAGGCCATTCCTAATGAAACATGCCACATGTCTCATGAGAATGAATCAATTTGTATTTGCAAGCAAATGTACACTAAAGCAAAATACTGTAGGAGAGAACTAAATGGTATGGGATTGATGAATCTAAATCCCATACATGAAAAATCAAGCAGAATTGCCTGTTTATATTTACAAAGAAATTGCTGAAAAAGCTCAGCAGGTCTGGCAGCATCTGTAGAGAGAAAGCAGACTTGACATTTCAGATCCAGCGACCCTTCCTTAAAACAGCTCCTTCCCATAACAGAAGGATCCCCCTGCTTGCTGCCTGTGTGCCAATCTTGGAATCAACATGGCACTTCACCTCTGATATCCTATGCTCTTACTTTCTTAGCTAGACTTCCATGATGGACCTTATTAAAGGTTTTAATGTAGACCACATTGAAAGCATTACCCTCAAAAGATTCCATTATGTGACATGCAAAGAGTGGTGATTATGGATGTTCAATAAGTGCTCACTGAAAAGTTATGGCTGCATTCTTGAAATTCACAACTTTATGTACCAAATCTCCATTTGGCTGGGGAAATACATTTAGAAATTAAACAACTGTGCATGCATGCATTGCACTCTGCCAACATTAGCTTGATCAAGCTCCATCTAGTGTCAGACATTAGTTAGCATAGCAAGCTGCAATGGTCCTGTACCACCAACCTCTACCACCAGATGGAGCCCCTCAGTGCCAATTGAGGCCAAGCAGCAAGGAGAGGGGAATGGCTTCAGTGGCTGTGGGTGTGGACGAAAGTAAGAAAAGGAGCTGGCGGCAAGACCAGGATGAGGGCAGAGGGAGGCCAGGCCATGAATGGCGATACTAAAGGATAGCAAAACCAGAGGGGTTGATAGATGGCATCTAGATGGCAACTACAACGCCATAAGCAAACACCTAGATCTCGATACCATCTATCAACCCCTCAGAAAATGTCTGGATATCAAACCTACAGCTCAGCGAGCAAACCTACACCCTAAATCTCAACCTGAGCTACAAACCTTCACAAACCTTGCATATATCAGAACAGTAGAAATATAAAGTTTTGGGTCATCACACCTCAGCTCCTCTTTGAATTTGAATGCAGCTCTTGCTTTTGTGTAATAAAACTGTGTGATTGGTCTGATTGGAATTGTTGGTTTGTGGCCTTTGTGAGGAAATTTGTTTTGTCAAGGCATTTTGTTCATAATCTGGTTAAGGTATTAGAGTGTATTAGGCTGTTATTAAATCCTGGCTTATTCAATTCCCTTGTGTTTTGATTTGATTTGATCTGAGCAGAACAGGTACAGGTTTGATTTAGCCTTTCTTGACTTTAACCTGATTCATTTGCAGCTTTGTTCTTCATTGACTTTTCCAGTACTCAAAACTGATTAGATGATAGTATTCAGATTACTGTTGTTATAGTTTGGACGGTGCTGGTAAAACATACGTCCTGTGTATGTGGGAATTATTAAAAGGAGTAAAATGCAATTTACATAAGTTCAAAATTCTCTTACTGTTCTTAAAGTTGTGCCCTGCAATAATTAGATTTTAACCTATTTTTCTAACTGATCTGTTCAGGATGTTGTTACACATCTCTGGAGCAGATGGGAGGATGGAGAAAAATATGCTGCAAATGTATTAGTTATTTTTTATTGTTCCTGAAGAAAGTCCCCGTAGTTTAATTTTATCCTGGGTAACAAGTCAGTCAGAGGCAATTAGGGATCTTGGGAAGTTTCATTAAATCTTCACAATTGTGGTGACTGTGGGGAATAGAGGGGCTTGATTTTCAGTGCATTGCCGTAGTGTGTTGTGACAAAATAATTTCTAACATTGTACTTCTTAGAGTGAAACCCACACGAATGAGTGTGATTATATTGGAAGGAAGGGTGCTTGCTCCAACTTCCACTCTTGATTGCTTTTGTGATTCTGTAACCTCTTAGAATATTTCAAACAAAGTTGTATTTGTTATTATTAATGTTTATAGTATAAAAATACCTATTTTTCTGGTCTGAATGAACTTATTTAATTTTTAGAAAGGCACTTATGTTAGTCATGAAAAGGTAGTGAGATATTTAATGCTTCCAGAGATGACCATAACTGTTGGTCTTTTTTTTGTGATCGCTGTGGAAACTGAGCTGAGACCAGTGGGTGGTCTGTGGGACCTTGTGCCTACCTTAAGGAAACTATGTGCAAAGAGGTTTGAGAACCACAAGTTTGCACATTGAACCTACCCTAGGAATGTTTGAGCAATGTAGATTAAACAGAGTAAAGTTCCCTGAATGCTCTTGGGTCAGGAACAGTGAGGGTTGGATGGGCATTGAATCCAAGACTCTCAAAAAATGATAATTGCTGTTTTTCCTCCTAGAGCAGACAGTTTAAAACCTGACTTTGTAATGGGCATGTGACTCCTGTAGAGTTGAAGAAATTTGTCATAATAATTGGTGTTGCAAACATTTCCTTGAAAATGTTGAGCCGTATTGGTATCCAAGGTTACATCTGTGTGTATTGCTTACTGATATGGCAATCTATCTTTTGTTAACTGTGAAGGATGTTGTTGCCTATGGTCACAATTATTGGTCAGCTGATAGGATAACTTGATTCTGGGCAGAGGGAAAGTCCCTACAATTTAATACCTTGTTTTTGCACAATTTTTTTTTGGATAGCTAAGCTCTGTTTGGATGAGGAGCAGGCCAGTCACCAGTACTTGTGGTAGCTGTTTTGGTAGTTTGGCCTTCAGTTGTTGTGTGTGAAGTTGTCATGTGAAACTATACCACTCATGATGTGGTCAATTTGTTTTTAAAAATTGACCAATTACCAGCTAGCCTTAATATTTTAGCCAGATCTCAATAATGCTCATTAGATGTTGGGAAAGGACTTGAGTATAACTATCTGAAATCGAACAGGACGCATTTAGTTATAATTGCTGCTGTTTGATCTTTTTTTGCCGCCTTTGTTCCTCTTCTTGCACTTCTTCCTGTCCACAGTTCCTGCTCCTTCATGGATGGGGGGCAAGAATGTTAAACAAAGCATTTGATCCAAACCTTTTATTTTCTAGAGTATTTGCTGGTGATCAGTGACCCAACAAAAAGGTCTGGTCAGTTTTTAGACTTTCATCAAAGATGGGAAATATATTTGTCAGATTTATTTAGGGGTTCACTTGTGTTGATTTCCCTCTTTTTGCTGGAACGTATATTGCTGATAGCTTGTGTATGTGTGCAGTGATGGTCAACATGTTTAACAGTTAGTGCTTTATTATTGGAAAAATGCTTGCTTTGCCACACTCCACAATTGACTAATACATTAACAGTCTAAATTGATGAATAATAAATGGTTGTACTGGGATTGTTGCTAAGTTTCAGATGACTGTCATTTGCAAATAGCTTTCTCAAATGCAAGAATTAGTGACACAACCCTTGTGAAGTGGAACAGGTGGAGTGTGCATATTCAATTCTTATTGAGTTGCTGTAAAATTATGCTCAGATAATGTTTGGTAATGTGTATAATGCATATTGGTAAACACTTGACAGTGTAATTCCTACAGTTGGAAGTTCACTGGAGTAATCCCAAAGCAGTTTCCTTGGTGGCGGTTTTACAAGTTTCACTTATCAAACTAAGTAATGATGGAGAATTGTGTGTTCTAAGAAGTCTGTTGTTTCTCCTTCAGAGTGAAGTTTTGACCCAGGGATACCTACCTTATATGAAGAGTCAGGTATGCACAAATTAAAGTGAAATTTCATTCATTTCTCAAATCAAAGTTCTTATAAAAATGAACTAGCATCTATTTAACTACTAGCTGAAAAGTTTGTATGTTTGTGTACAAACTAAAGCAATTTCATATTTACAGCTGTACTCTGATAGTTGCCACTTACGTGTTATGATTTGTTAGAGCTAGTTTACTGTCCTTATCCTTTGTGATAATCCTTTTCCTCCATGGAGGTACTACTTACTACATTTCACAGGTGCTAATGCTGTCTATGAGCATAAATTATTTTTAAAACAGTACATTTATCCTGTCCCTTTTACAAACACCTCAATATGCTTTATGTGACAAAGGAAAGGGAAGAATGAAGAAAAAGGATGATGGTAACTGAAGCTATTTCTCTCCACATTGACTGCCTTTACAGCACAGATTGTCAGTGCTCAGATTTGCAAGTGATAATAACTAAATCTCCAGTCCAGCAAAATACGCCACTGACACTGATATAACATTATTAAAAAGAGGCTGCATGTGGAAAGTCTTCATCCACCCTCTAAAGCCATTGGGATTTGTTTGAATTCACTGATCATTTTTCTATCATAACTGGCTCACAGCGTTGGGATTGCTGCTTCAGAGAACAGACTGCAATAAAAATGGATGTAATAAAAAGCTGTTTATTATTATTATTATCTCCATTTGCATGTTTCACACTTGAAGCAGACATAATATCAATGTTCTGCTGCTGGGTTTTTGGGGAAATCAGTCCTTTGGCAGTAAAGCATTTTTCTACAATTTGCACTTCTATGTTGAGTATAGCTTCAGTTGAATACAGGGTTGTGTTTCTTCAGTTTGGTCTCTATTGTAATTTAGCAGATCATTCCAGAACTGCATTGTAACAGCTGTTCTAAAACTTGTGGACCATATTATGCTACAGATTCTGCTTTTGATAGAGAGTGCCTTGAACTACTTTTCATTTGATTCATCCGTCTTTTTTTTTAAAGATGAAAGCTGTTCAAATGCATTCTCCACGTCAACTATTAAAATGTATGAAGAAGTTTAAAGCTCCCATTTTCTTCAAGCACGGCTGGCAAATACTCAGTGACATCTCTTCATTCTTTACAAACTTCTTTTCATACCAATGAAAGGGTCACTGGACTCATTCTCCACAGATGCTGTCAGATCTGCTAAATTTCTTGAGCAATTTCTGTTTTCATTTCAAATAAGAGCTGATGAAGGAGAATGGTGAGAATAAGGAGTTGGAATAAAGTAGGATGTAGTTCATGCCTTTGAGCAGAAAGACCTGAATGATGTTGAGCAAATTGGATCGTAATCCTTTTATTGAGATGTAGGTTTATAGCCAGGCTTGTTCAAATACTTTGCAGAGGAAGCAAAATGAGAGACAGGCAGTCATGAGAGAGGATGGTTGTGTTCAAGCTGACTGTTATCGTCATGATATTCGAAGAGTGAAGGATTATGCCTGGATAAAGGATAGTGAGAAGAATATAAGCTGGTATGGAGGCTGAGAGGAGATTCTGACTAGGTAGCAGT
This sequence comes from Chiloscyllium plagiosum, assembly GCF_037043375.1. NCBI lineage: Eukaryota > Metazoa > Chordata > Chondrichthyes > Orectolobiformes > Hemiscylliidae > Chiloscyllium > Chiloscyllium plagiosum. The sequence goes on from NW_028270171.1 coordinate 2,062,724, forward strand.
TTAAGCTTGGAGAAGAGAAATTGCAGAGAGTGGTGGGGTCTTGGGCTAAAACTGTAGCTGTAGAATATAAAGTGTGAAAAGGCAGGTGGTACATGTCAAAGATTGTGATCGAAGGGACTGAAACAGAAAGGTACCTGAAGGAGAAATTAAGCCCAAAAGAGGAAGGGGTTGAAACTCGGGTGTCACCCTATTGCCAGGGCAAAGTTCAGAATTTTATGAAGAAAGTTTTTTTTTGTATTTGAAATTCTCTTAAAAGGGTTAATTTCTTGTATTTTTTATGACAGTTGGAAGAGGACTTGACCTAATTTGCAACTTTGTACTCTAATTAAAGTGTCAAGTAATTGCTTTTGGCCACCTTAAACATTTTAGTTTGTCTGCATCATCTGTTTGTGCATTGAGTGTAAGTTAACTGAATGAGTTATTGAAGAGCTAGGCCTAGCTTTTTCCATCCCTTTCATTTCTATGGAATGAATTGAAGCAAGCCATGGTTATCCTTTGGCCACCTTTACCAATGCTGTACACAGTCGCAGTAACCAAAGGCTTCTCACGCGATCTCAAATTTGTATTTCTTCGATGAGAGGTTAGGATATGTGAGGGTAGAATATTGATCTGTTGCCTTCAAAGCTGCCATATTCCAAGTAGGAAATTTGGAGGATAGTCTGACGTCTTAAGGATTTTATGCAACTGAAGATCTGTATCAAAGAACAAAACACAACACAGGAACACAAGCCCTTTGGCGTACCAAGACTGTGCCAACCTATGTCTTTCTAAACTAAAAACCTTATGCCCATAAGCGGTCCATAACCTTCTATTTCCTGCCTATTCGTGTATCTGTTAAGCTGCCTGTTAAACATTGTGTCTGCCTCTACCACTTCCTCTGGCACTGCATTCTAGGCTTTTACCATCCTCTGTTTAAGAAAAAGGAAAACCTGCCTTTTGTATCCTCTTTAAACTTTTCCACTTTTACCTTCAACCTATGTCCCCTGGTAATTGACATTTCTACCCTGGGAAAGAGACTCTGACTATCCACTCTATCCAGGCCCCTCATAATTTTGTAAACTTCTATCAGGTCGCCCCTCATCCTTTAATGTTCAAGTGAAAACAAACCAAGTTTGTCTCATCTCCCTCATAGCTAATACCCTTCAAACAAGGCAACATCCTGGTATAAAGTTTCTGTGCCCTCTCTGAATCATCCACACCCTTTCTTGTAGTGTGGTGACCAAGATTGTATACAATATTTCAAATGTGGCCTAGTAAAGTTCTATATGGTTGCAACATGACTTGCGATTTTTATATTCTGTGCCCTAAGGCAGATATTCCAGATGCCGCCTTAACCACCTTAACCATTTGTGTTGCCACTTTGAGAACTGTGGACCTATATGCCTAGATCTCTGTGTTGATGCTGGTAAGCGTTCTGTCATTTACTATATACATCCCTTCTGCATTAGACTTTGCAGAATGCATCACTGCATATTTGTCTAGATTAAACTCCATTTGCAATTTCTCCACCCACGTCTCCTCCCTATCTATATCCTGCTGTATCCTCTGGCAACTCCCCCCAACCTTTGTGTCTACAAACCTATTAATCAGACCAACTGCATTCTCCTTCAAATCACTTGTATATCTTACAAACAACAGGGGTTTCAGCACTGATCCCTGCAGAACACCACTAATCACAGATCTCCTGTCAGAAAAATTCCCTTCCCCCACTATTCTGTTTTCAATGACTAAGCTAGTTCTGTTTTCACTATCCCTCCAGACCTACCCCTCTCTGAGGATGAAAGATCAGTCCTCAGCAGAGGCCTCACCTTCATTCCCCTACGCTCTCAGATTAACGAGTTCAACACATGGCGTGACATCGAACAATTCTTCCACCGCCTTCGCCTCCGCGCCTACTTCTTCAACCAAGACTCTCGCCCACCCTCATAGCCAACTGCCGCCGCGACATTAACCACCTCAACTTCTCCACCCCTCTCACTCACTCCAACCTCTCACCCTCGGAACGTGCAGCCCTCCACTCCCTCTGTTGCAACCCCAACCTCACTATCAAACCAGCTGACAAGGGAGGCGCGGTAGTAGTTTGGCGCACCGACCTTTACACCGCTGAGGCCAAACGCGGACACCTCCTCCTACTGCCCCCTTGACCATGACCCCACCCCCCACCACTAAACCATCTCCCAGACCATCCATAACCTCATCACCTCGGGGGATCTCCCATCCACCGCCTCCAACCTCATAGTCCCACAACCCCGCACTGCCCATTTCTACATCCTGCCCAAAATCCACAAACCTGACTGCCCCGGCCGACCCATTGTCTCAGCCTGCTCCTGCCCCACCGAACTCATCTCTGCATACCTCGACACGGTCCTGTCCCCCTTAGTCCAAGAACTCCCCACCTACGTTCAGGACACCACCCACGCCCTCCACCTCCTCCATGATTTTCGCTTCCCCGGTCCCCAACGCCTTATCTTCACGATGGACATCCAATCCCTGTACACCTCCATCCCCCATCACGAAGGACTTAAAACCCTCCGCTTCTTCCTTTCCCGCCGTACCAACCAGTACCCTTCTACTGACATGGAAATGTGTTGCTGGAAAAGCGCAGCAGGTCAGGCAGCATCTAGGGAACAGGAGAATCGACGTTTCGGGCATTAGCCCTTCTTCAGGAAACGTCAGGCTAATGCCCGAAACGTCGATTCTCCTGTTCCCTAGATGCTGCCTGACCTGCTGCGCTTTTCCAGCAACACATTTCCATCTCTGATCTCCAGCATCTGCAAACCTCACTTTCTCCCTTCTACTGACACCCTCCTTCGACTGACTGAACTGGTCCTCACCCTGAACAACTTCTCTTTCCAATCCTCCCACTTCCTCCAAACGAAAGGAGTAGCCATGGGCACCCGCATGGGCCCCAGCTATGCCTGCCTCTTCGTAGGATATGTGGAATAGTCCATCTTCCGCAGCTACACTGGCACCAACCCCACCTTTTCCTCCGCTACATCGATGACTGTATCGGCGCTGCCTCGTGCTCCCACGAGGAGGTTGAACAGTTCATCCACTTTACCAACACCTTCCATCCCGACCTCAAATTCACCTGGACCGTCTCAGACTCCTCCCTCCCCTTCCTAGACCTTTCCATTTCTATCTCGGGTGACCAAATCGACACGGACATCCATTATAAACCGATCAACACCCACAGCTACCTAGACTACACCTCCTCCCATCCTGCCCCCTGTAAAAACGCCATCCCATATTCCCAATTCCTTCATCTCCGCCGCATCTGCTCCCAGGAGGACCAGTTCCAAAACCGTACAACCCAGATGGCCTCCTTCTTCAAGGACCACAATTTCCACCCCCGACGTGGTCGACGATGCCCTCCACCGCCTCTCTTCCACTTCCCGCTCCTCCGCCCTTGAGCCCCGCCCCTCCAACCGCCACCAGGACAGAACCCCACTGGTCCTCACCTATCACCCCACCAACCTCCATGTACAACGTATCATCCGCCGTCATTTCCGCCACCTCCAAACGGACCCCACCACCAGTGATATATTTCCCTCCCCTCCCCTATCAGCGTTCTGAAAAGACCACTCCCTTCGTGACTCCCTCGTCAGGTCCACACCCCCCACCAACCCAACCTCCACTCCCGGTACCTTCCCCTGCAACCGCAAGAAATACAAAACTTGCGCCCACACCTCCCCCCTTACTTCCCTCCAAGGCTCCAAGGGACACTTCCATATCCGCCACAAATTCACCTGCACCTCCACACACATCATCTATTGCATCCGTTGCACCCGATGTGGCCTCCTCTATATTGGGGAGACAGGCCGCCTACTTGCGGAACGTTTCAAAGAACACCTCTGGGACACCTGGACCAACCAACCCAACCACCCCATAGCCCAACACTTTAACACCCCCTCCCACTCCACCAAGGACATGCAGGTCCTTGGACTCCTCCATCGCCAGACCATGGCAACACGACGGTTGGAGGAAGAGCGCCTCATCTTCTGCCTGGGAACCCTCCAACCACAAGGGATGAACTCAGATTTCTCCAGTTTCCTCATTTCCCCTCCCCCCACCTTGTCTCAGTCAAATCCCTCGAACTCAGCACCACCTTCCTAACCTGCAATCATCTTCCTGACCTCTCCGCCCCCACCCCACTCCGGCCTATCACCCTCACCTTGACCTCCCTCCACCTATCGGATTTCCAAAGCCCCTCCCCCAAGTCCCTCCTCCCTACCTTTTATCTTAGCCTGCAGGACACATTTTCCTCATTCCTGAAGAAGGGCTTATGCCCGAAACGTCGCTAACAAGTCTAATATTTTTCGGATGTGAGGTGATCCTATCCTTAAAAATATACTCCACTAATTTCCCTAGCACTGATGTTAGGCTCACCGACCTAAAATTTTCCATATTATCCCTGTTGCCCTTAAAGAAATTATGTTGGCTGTTTTCCAGGCCTTTGTATCCGCTGCAGGCACTGAGGAAGTCCCAAAGATTTCATACAAAGCTCCAGCAATTTCCTCACCTGCCTCCCTCTGCATTCTGAGATAGATCCCATCAAGTCCTGGGGACTTGTCTATCTTAATGTTTTTTAAAACGTGCAACACCTTTTTTTGCTAACATGCCCTCAAATATCATCATACTCCATATCAACATACTCTGTGTGAAGTTTGCACGTTCTCCCCTTGTTTGCGTGGGTTTCCTCTGCGTGCTCTGGTTTCCGCCCACAGTCCAAAGATGTGCAGGTTAGGTGAATTGCCCATGCTGAATTGTCCATAGTGTTCGGTGCAGAAGTCAGGGATGAATGTAGTGGAATGGGTCTGGGTGGGTTGCTGTTCGGAGGGTCGGTGTGGACTTGTTGGGCCGAAGGGCCTGTTTCCACACTGTAGGGAATCTAATCTAATCTACCCTCCTGAGATTCACCATCCACCATATCAGTCTCCCTTATGAATACCAATGCAATGCATTTGTTAAGGATCACTTCCTCTGGCCCCAGTGCTTAAGTTTCCCTCCTTTGTCCTTGAGGGGACTTACCCTTTTCCCCTAGCTACCCTCTTGCTCCTTATATAGGTACGTGAACACCTTGGGATTTTCCTGTGTTTGCCAAACACAGTTAGTGGTCCCTTTTAACCCTCCTAATTTCTTGTTTGAGTTCTTTTCTACTTCCTTTGTGTTCTTAGGGGTCTGCTGTCTTCAGTTTCCTTTTTCTTTTTGACTAAGCTCATAATTTCTCGTCATCCGGGGTTCCTGAATCTTGCTATCCCTGTCGTTCTTTTTCACAGGAATGTGCTGGTCCTGAACTCTCAATCGGCCTTTGAAAGATTCCCACCTGCCAAATGTGGATTTACTCTCAAACAGCTGGCCCTGGGTCTACATTCTCAGTTCCTGCCTAACATTGTGGTAATTAGTCTTCCCCCAGTTTCGTACTTTCACCCAAGCATTACTCTTATCCTTATCCATAAGTAACTTAAAGCTTATAGAATTAAGGACACTGTTCCCAAAATGCTCCTCCAGCGAAGCTTCCATCGCCTGGCCAGGTTCATATCCCAAAACCTGGTCTAGTATAGCCCCGTCCCTACTTGGACTATTTACATATTGTTTCAAAAAGCCATCTTGGACACATCTAACAAATTCTACCCCCATCTAAGCCTATGGTACTAAATGAGTCCCAGTTAATATAGAGAGAGTGAAAATCACCCACCACAACAACCCTGTTGTTTTTACATTTTTCCATAATCTATTCACATATCTATTCCTCTATCACCCACTGACTGTTGGGAGGCCTGTAGTAGAATCCAACAAAGCGATTGCACCCTTCTTATTCCTGAGCACAACCCATATGTCTTCACGAAATGAACTCAGCAAGGTTTCCTCCCTCAGTACAGCCGTGGTATCAGGAAAGCAAACCTCCTTTTTCACCTGAAACGTCTAAATCCTGGAACACTAAGCTGCCAGTCTTGGCCCTGTCTCAACCAAATTCTTAGACTTTACGATTTGCAGTTCAGAGAAGGGAGAAAAATTGAACTAAAATGCAGTAATCTAAGACTAATTGATTACAAAATTAAGGCTGTAAGTGTTGAATGGTTTGGTTTCAGGAAAATGTAATTGTGAATATGAAATGTTGAGCATCCTCGGCTCAGGGAAAGGTACGGGCATTGAAATACAAACTTTCTTCAAAATGTAATTTAATGTACTCAGTTTTGTAGCTATGTCCTTTCTTTGTGATGAACAGTAGGCAGGGATGATTGATGTATCTCAGCCACAAGATGGTTGCTGCTGTTGGAAAAGCTCTGCTCAACTGAAAATATCACTGGCATTTTGCTACTGGCATAGCCCACTTCACTGTTGAATTAGTAACCACCAAGGATTTGCACTTATAAACAATGAGAAACAATGTACACAGAAGAATTTTACTGCAGAGAATAGCTAATAAATAAGAATGTGTTCAAAACTGGAACACACTTTGAGGGCTTTAGGTTGTGTGGCTGCTTACATAGCCACTTCTATGTAGTAGCGTCTGACCAAACTGATGATGATGCCAAACTAAAGGAATAAATTCCAACTTCAAATACATAGTGATATTTTATTATTCCTCAAAATATCCTTGTATATCGCTTTTATCAATAATTCTATTTCACTCTGAGCCTTAGGCTCAGCATTGACAGCATTTTCTATCTCTGTAGCATTACTGTCCCCACTCCTGTTTCAGCTCATTTGCTGCTGAGATCCTCATCTGTGCTGTTGTTAGTTCTGGAGAATCTTCCTCCTTGTATCCCCTATAAATTTTGAGGTTATCTGAAATTATGCTCCTTGTATGCTAACTTGTACCAAATCCTATTTACTCTTCATGTTGAGCTTGCTGACTTGTATTGGCTTCCTTTTCAGGAGCATGTTGATTTTTATACTTCATGTGGTGGTACATGTGTGGAATGAGCTGCCAGAGGAAGTGGTGGAGGCTGGTACAATTGCAACATTTAAGAGGCATTTGGATGGGTATATGAATAGGAAGGGTTTGGAGGGATATGGGCCGGGTGTTGGCAGGTGGGACTAGATTGGGTTGGGATATGTGGTTGTCACGGACAGGTTGGACCGAAGGGTCTGTTTCCATGCTGTACATCTCTATGACTCTATGTCCCTGTTTTCAAATTCTTTCAATCTTTGCCCTTTCTTGCTTCAACTGTCCTTCCAGATATGCAGCCCTGAGATTTCACTGTCCTCCAATTCTGCCTCTTACCCTCAACTTTAATCCATACCCCATTGACAGATGTAGATCCAAGTGCCCAGATATTAGGCTCTGTCATTCTGTCCAGCTACATCAAAGACATCTCGGAAATGACTGCCAGACTACTCAGACCCCTTGGCATCATGGAAGCCCACAAACCCACCAACACACTAAAACAGCAGCTACTGAACTTGAAAGACCCTATACAGACAGTGAGCAAAACTAATGTCATTTACAAAATACCGTGCAAAGATTATAACAAACACTACATTGGACAAACAGGCAGAAAACTAGCCACCAGGATACATGAACACCAACTATCCACAAAAAGACATGACCCTCTCTCACTAGTACCCTCACATACGGATGAGGAAGGACACCATTTCGACTGGGACAACACATCCATCCTAGGACAAGCCAAACAAAGACACACACGAGAATGCATAGAAGCATGGCATTCCAACCGGAACTCTATCAAGAAACACATTGAGTTAGACCCCATCTACCACCCCCTGAAAAAAGGAACAGGAAGTGACTTCTCCACAGGAATTAACAGCACCACAGGAAATGACATCACCAACAGAAAGAAACCCAAACATATAAATAGAAAGCAGGAATTTTCAGAGTTAAAAATCACACAACACCAGGTTAAACTCCAACAGATTTAAATGGAAGCACACTAGCTTTTGGAGCGACGCTCCTTCATCAGACTATCACCTGATGAAGGAGCGTCGCTCCGAAAGCTAGTATGCTTCCAATTAAACCTGTTGGACTATAACCTGGTGTTGTGTGATTTTTAACTTTGTACACCCCAGTCCAACACCGGCATCTCCAATTCAGGAATTTTCAGCATTGCTTCACCTGAGGCCCACTGAAGATGCTACCTAGTAGGGTAACAAAATGTTTGGAAATGAACCTTCCAGCTCCCCGAGCAAATCTACATCCACAATTCTGTCCAGCTGTTTCTCTCTCCTCCTTCAAACTCATTGTTTACATTTATCTCCTTCATCAAGCTTTTGGTCACATCTTGTGTGGCTCAGAGTCAAATTTTGCCAATTCATGCTTCTTTGAGATGCTTTCCTTCAAGGTTCTATATAACTACAAGGTTGTATTTAGATTACAGATAAATCTCAACATTAATTGTATAAAGATTTATTTTCACAAATATTTCTGCTGTTGCGAATATAGAGTTGTAACTTCATACAGCACAGAAACAAACTGTTTGGTCTGACTCGTCCACACCAGACATCCCAATTTGACCTAGTCCTATTTGCCAGCACTTGGCCCATATCCCTCCAAACCCTTCCAATTCATATATCCATCCAGATGCCTTTTAAATGCTGTAATTGTACCAGCCTCCACCACTTCCTCTGGCAGCTTGTTCCATACAAGTTCTACCCTTGGCATGAAAAATTTACCACTCAGGTTCTTTTAAATCTTTCATCTCTCACCTTATGCCCCTATACCCTATAGTTTTGGACTCCCCACTCTAGGATAAAGATCTTGTCTACTTATCCTATCCATGCCTCTCATGATTTTATAAACCTTTATAAGGTCACCCCTCAGCCTCCGAAGCTCCAGCCCCAGCCTATTCAGCCTCTCCCTATAGCTCAAACCCTCTGGTCATGACAACATCCTTGTAAATCTTTTCTCATCCTCTCAAGTTTAACAGTGTCCTTCCCTTAGGAGAAAGTGGGGACTGCAGATGCTGGAGAGTTAGTTGAAAAGTGTGACGCTGGAAAAGCACAGCAGGTCAGGCAGCATCTGAGGAACAGGCGATTCGACATTTCGGGCATAAGCATAAACCCGAGACTTCGATTCTCCTGCTCCTCAGAATGCTGTCTGACCTGCTGTGCTTTTCCAGCGCCACACTTTTCAACTCCAGCATCATTCCTGTAGAAGGACGACCAGAATTCTATGCAGTATTCAGTCAAATCCATGTTCAGATAAATTTTAAATGTTTTACTTTTGTAAAATTGATGTGAGTCACGATTTGTACTAGGAAATAGAACATAGAAAAATACAGCACAGAACAGGCCCTTTGGCCCTCAATGTTGTGCCTACCTGTGAACTAATCTAAGTTCATCTCCCTACACTATCGCATCATCATCCATGTGCTTAACCAAGGATTGTTTAAATCCCCCTAATGTGGCTGAGTTAACTACATTGGCAGGCAGGGCATTCCATGCCCTTACTACTATGAGTAAAGAACCTGTCTCTGACATCTGTCTTGAATCAATCACCCCTCAATTTGTAGTTATGCCCCCTCGTACAAGCTGATGTCATCATTCTAGGAAAAAGACTCTCAATGTCTACCCTATCTAATCCTCTGATCACCTTGGAAATATCATTGATAGTTGGAAAAGCATCAAGGGCCGAAGGGCCTGTTCTGCGCTGTATTGTTCTAGTTGTGGTTCTTGGAGGTGATATTCTCAGGCCCAGGATGTTGTTCCTCAAACTTGTGCTCCAGGATCAATCGCCTTCAACTGCTTTCTCAACAACCTGCCCTCCATCAGTTCAGAAGTGAGTCTCCAGAGTAATGTTTTCTCTGGCTTTTTAAAGAATGTGTCTGAAGCCTAAGTTTACAAAACCACTGTAATGTCGAGAATTTTGTTAATTCTTCATGAAGTGATCATCACATACTTTCATCCCAAGTGTTTCTGGCATGTTGTGAGCGTTTTAGTGCACTGACTCTCTATTGAGAATTCTTGAGATGGCCCAAATTAATTTCAAAGTGCATTCTGCCACTTGGCAGGCATGAAATATTTTAAATTTAATTGAACGTTTACTGTATAGTCATATAATTCTCAAGATTCACACACATTTGTTAACTTTTAATGGACAAGGTTGTGTTTGAAATAATTTAATCCTATGTTCTTAACCCACCTTTGTATTGCGCTTTGGAAAATGTGCAGGTTCTGTCTTCGAACTTGGATGAAAATCCTACAGGAAATTGCTGATTGAAGAACAAGAGGGTATTTTATTTCACGAGTTGAATTGCTTCCTTGTGCACATTTGGTATTCAGTTTGTACCGCAACAGGAGTGTGTTGTTGATTTGGAACTTTGAATGTGGATTAGTTCACAGAACTGATCATTACACCTTGTTCAGTCTGCTGCTGAAGCTGTTGAGACTTTCTAGGTGTATTCTTCCTGTTGCTTTTCTGAAAGTGTTGACACATAATCACTGGTCACCCTTATTCACATCAGAGTCTTAGAATGAGAGATGACGAACTGTTTAACCACAGGGAGCAGGTGGAATGCATTCTAATTTGATTTTAATCTTGTTCCGACATAATCACTTGCTATGAGATGAGGCATGTGAGCCATTTTCCACTGTACCGTCCCACCTCATTACCTCCAGAGTTCTGAGACAAATTATGGTGCTCAGTCCCCTCATTCTGAACAAACAGATTATTTGATGTGTATGGAATGGATCGCTGAACTCCAGGGGAGAAAAAAGGGTTGTGAAGTTCCTGTTCAAAATATTTTTATGAGAGAAGTTACATTTTTTAAACACTTGTATTTTTCTCCGTCTCAAGACTTCCTGTCATTCAACTCCTGCTCACATCCCTTACCCATCTTTTACCATACAATGTATAGAAATCCCTACAATTAATTATTTGTGCTTGAAGGATGCCAGATATTCCGTTTTTATGCCTTTGTCATTGCTATTTGTCTAAATGATTAATGTCAGTGTCTGTAACAGTGGTGACCGATAATACATTTTCCAATATTTGGATCCCTCTTGCAGATGATAAGTTCTTTTTTGTACTGATGGAATGCTCCTCACTGTTAAAACTTTCATAGGCAGATGGTGAGATTGGCATCTGGTTTCCAATCTTCTTTCTTAATACTAAATTTATTTACAGAATGTAACATTACAAATGTCAGTCTCCTCCCTAAACAATGTTGTCCCAGAAGTGTCTTTATGTGTCTTCAAGGTACTTAATAGCCTCCACCTATGTTTCCTTCACTTTAATACAATTAGCAGACTTTAGTACAGATCTGTAGTTTTAATGTAGGATTTATGGAAATATTTCTGTATTTCATTATTGAATTCCTCTGTGTTTTCCAATGGTTTAAAATATATGGATTTAGATTCTCCAGAATGGAGCATTAACAAAGAATAAAGTGTTATCTTTAGTGAGCAGGTGTGTTTCGGTGTTGGGTTGCAAGCTCAGCAGTCACAATGTTCATTATATTTTTAAAGCAAAAGTTATCTTATTTGGAAGAGTAAAATTGGGTATTAATAAGAATTCAAACATTATAATTTCACTTTGAAACTATCCAGCGTCATTCTTGTCACACATTTTTAAATGAATGCCTGTCGCAGTGCAGGCTCAGTTGTTCAGTTCTGCATCTCATTACTGTTATCCAACCTCTTGCCACTTGATACCAGTACCAGCCATTGTTTTAGAGCAATGTAACAGCTATTTTCCTGCATTGCGGTTATGTCAGTTTGTACTCAAGGCATGAAGTCAATGGCAGGTTTTAATTTAGTTCAGATTTGTCACTAAATGTTGGGGCAAGATCCACACCAAATTTACATAGCTACAGTTAGTTCACAGAATAGCTAAGTGCTCCTTTCCAAATTTGTATAAATGAGAAATGTGAAGTGTTAGTAGTTATGTGAATGTACAAATTAGGGGTCGGCTGATCTGCTTGTGGCCATAACTCCATATCCCAACCTCTTCCAAAAAACCTTCACTTGCAAAATATTCACTGGCTTTGCCTCACCATTTCCAAGCACAGATTTCCAAAGACTGATCCCCTCAAGGGAAAAATATTCTTCTCATGTGTCTTAAATTGACAACCTCTTATTTTTAATTTGTATTCTCAAGTTAGAGACTCTTCCACAAGGCAGAGCATCTTTCCAGTATCCATCCTGTCCTGGCCTCAAAGGATTTTGTATCTTTCAGTCAGACCAGCTCTCATTCTTCTACATTTTAGTGGATGCAGGTCAAGCCTGTCCAACCTATCTTCAGGGAATACTCTCTTTCCAGGAATCAGTCAACCTTCCCAATTGCTCCTAACACATTTATATCCTTTCTTAAGGAAACCAAAACTGTATACAGTACTTCAGATGTGGACCCACAAACACCCTTACAACTGCAACAAAATGTCATTACTTGTTCCATTTACTTTGTAATTAGCAATATTTCATTTGCATTCCTAATCACTTGCTATACCTGTATACTAACATCTTGGGACTCATGTACCCTCAGATTCTTCTGAACTCTGCAATCTCTCTCCATTTTGATTTGATTTGATTTATTATTGTCACATGGACTGAAATACAGTGAAGAGTATTGATTTGTGTGCTACCCAGACAAATCATAACTTACTTGAGTACATCAGAATGTACAATACAATGTTACAGCTGCAGAGAAGGTGCAGAGAAAGATCATCTCTAATATGAGAGGTCTGTTCATTAGCCTGAATATAGCAGGGAAGAAGTTGTTCTTGAATCTGTTAGTACGTGTTTTTGCATATCTTTTGTGTTTGCTGCCCAATGAAAGAGAGTATAACTGGGGTTGGAATGGTCTTTGATGTTGGCTGAGGCAGCGGGAAGTGTAGACTGGAGTCAATAGTTGGAATGTTGGTTTTCATGTGCTCACAATGCTGTGTAATATCGTGTTGTCTTGGGCAGAGCAGTTGCCATACTAAACTGTGATGAAACCAGATAGGGTGCTTTCTGTGGTTCAACTATAAAAATTGGTAAGAGTCATTGTGGACATGCCAACTTTCCTTAGCCTTCTGAGGAAGTAGAGGCATTGGTTTGCTTTCTTGACTAATAAAAATCACACAACACCAGGTTATAGTCCAACAGGTTTAATTGGAAGCACTAGCTTTCAAAGCGCCGCTCCTTCATCAAGAGGTCGACTTAGCAGGTCTGGCAGCATCCAGATCCAACCCTCCAACTCGACATCGCCCTCTTGACCTGACCTACCTATCGTCTTCCTTCCCACCCACCTGCTCCACCCTTCTCACTGACCTGTCATAATTAACCCTTATCTGCATCCACCTATTGCCATCCCACCTCCCCAGTCCTGATGAAGGGTCCTGCCTGAAACACTGACTTTCCTCCTCAAGTGCTGCTTGACCTGCTGTGCTTTTTCCAGCTTTACACGTTATTGACTCTGAATCCTCCAGCATCTGCAGTTCTCACTATCTCCTAATGTTTCTGAGTTAACTGTGTGACTCCTTCAGAGTTCTGAAACCATGAGTGTTGTGTTGGCTGCATCTGGCTAGCCAGGTGCTAAATATTCAGTCGTTTCCTGGACTTCAACTTTTTCCATGTAGGAGAGAGGATGAGGTGAGCTTCTCATTGCAGACAATCCAGCCTCTGCCATGATTTTTCCTTGGTTTTGATCAAGCTTATTCAATTCAGTCTGTAATCATTGGTGAGCCCTTGGTGTTGGTAGACGGTTTGACATTGGTCAGAAGGAATGTTTCGAGTTGCTATGATTTGGAAATGGTCAGAACCTGTGTGGCAGCTGTATTGCCTGGCATTTAGTTCCAGTTTGGATGATATAAAAGTCATGCTGTTGCTGGCATCACTATTGTGATTGTAAACAATTATTATTTAGCACTTGCAAAACTTTTAGCTGTCTACTACTCATCGCTTTGCAGTAAACTGTAGTTGTAACCTGTGCCGGGTATTAAAGATTTGTAATCTGGTAGACTCAGTTGTGAGTGCCTAAACTGTAGACTGCAGGCCATGTGTTAAGGTCAATTGATACAATCCTGTAGTCTGCGACTGAAACAGAATAACAAATTCAAATCATAGTGTCAAACTCGAGCAGTTTTGTAATCTTCCTTCAAAGAAGGACTTGAAACTATCTATTTTCAAGTTTTCAACTTCAAAGGACTTTGGACTCAATAGCATTTGCATTGTTGGGACCATCACTTTTTGTATTATTTTTCTCAGTTTTGATTTGGAACTGAAAGCTGAAGCTGAGAATTCAACTTTGCACAGCTTGATTTTTCTTAAAATAGTGAACAAAGGAGCTGATACTTGCATATATGAAGTTGCCGGGAAATACAATTATAGTTAATTATCGTTCTAAGAAATACTGTAGATGTTTCGGGACCAGGTGGTGTTATTGGTCACTCAAGAGGAAACCAGTGCTGACCAGCCAATGACAGCAAATGTGAGAAAAGAGAAACTAGAGCCATAGAGATATACAGCACAGAAACAGACCCATCGGTCCAACCCATCCATGCCGACCAGCTATCCCAACCCAATCTAGTCCCACCCGGCCCATATCCCTCCAAATCCTTCCTATTCATATACCTTTCCATATGCCTTTAAATTGTTGTAATTATACCATCCTCCACCACTTCCTCTGGCAGCTCATTCCATACACGTACCACCCTCTGCATGAAAAAGTTGCCCCTTAGATCCTTTTTATATCTTTCCCCTCTCACCCTAAACCTATGCCCTCTAGTTCTGGACTCCCCCCACCCCAGGGAAGAGACTTTGTCTATTTATCTTATCCATGCCCCTCATGATTTTATAAACCTCTATAAGGTCATCTCTCAGCCTCTGACGCTCCAGGGAAAACAGCCCTACCTAGTCAACCTTTTCCTATGGCTCAAATGCTCCAATCCGGGCAACATCCTTTTAAATCTTTTCTGAACACTTTCAAGTTTCACAACATCTTTCTAATAGGAAGGAGACTAGAATTGCACGCCAATATTCCAACAGTGGCCTAACCAATGTCCTGTACAGCCGCAACATGACCTCCCAACTCCTGTACTCAATACTCTGACCAATAAAAGACAACATACAAAACGTCGCCTTCACCTATCTACCTGCGACTCTACTTTCAAGGAGTTATGAACCTGCACTCGAAGGTCTCTTTGTTCAGCAACACTCCCTCGGACCTTACCATTAAGTGTATAAGTCCTACTAAGATTTGCTTTCCCAAAATGCAGCACCTCTCATTTATCTAAATTAAACTCCATCTGCCACTTCTCAGCCCATTGGCTCATCTGATCAAGATCCCGTTGTAATCTGAGGTAACCCCCTTCGCTGTCCACACCTCCAATTTTGGTGTCACCTGTAAACTTACTAACTATACCTCTTACACTCACATCCAAATCATTTATATAAATGATGAAAAGTAGTGGACCCAGCACCGATCCTTGTGGCACTCCACTGGTCACAGGCCTCCAGTCTGAAAACAGCCCTCCACCACCACCCTCTGTCTTCTACCTTTGAGCCAGTTCTATATTCAATTGGCTAGTTCTCCCTGTATTCCATGAGATCTAACCTTGCTAACCAGTCTCCCATGGTGAACCTTGTCAAATGCCTTACTGAAGTCCATATAGATCACATCAACCACTCTGTCCTCATCAATCCTCTTTGTTACTTCTTCAAAAAACTCAATCAAGTTTGTGAGACATGATTTCCCACACACACACCGCCATGTTGACTATCCCTAATCTGTCCTTACCTTTCCAAATAGGTGTAAATCCTGTCCCTCAGGATTCCCTCCAACAACTTGCCCACCACCGACGTCAGGCTCACTGGTCTATAGCCTCCTGGCTTGTCTTTACCGCCCTTCTTAAACAGTGGCACCACGTTAGCCAACCTCCAATCTTCCAACTCCTCACCTGTGACTATCGATGATACAAATATCTCAGCAAGAGGCCAAGCAACCACTTCTCTAGCTTCCCACAGAGTTCTCGGGTACACCTGATAGGTCCTGGGGATTTATCCACTTTTGTGTGTTTCAAGACATCCAGCAGTTCCTCTTCTGTAATCTGGACATTTATCAAGATGTCATCATCTATTTCCCTACAGTCTATATCTTCCTTGTTCTCTTCCACCGTAAACACTGATGCAAAATACTCGTTTAGTCTCTTCCCCCATTTTCTGTAGTTCCACACAAAGACCGCCTTGCTGATCTTTGAGGGGCCCTGTTCTCTCCCTAGTTACCCTTTTGTCCTTAATAATATTTGTAAAAACCCTTTGGATTCTCCTGAATTTTATTTGCCCAAGCTATCTCATGTCCCCTTTTTGCCCTCCTGATTTCCCTCTTAAGTATACTCCTACTTTCTTTATACTCTTCTAAGGATTCACTCGATCCATCCTGTCTGTACCTGACATATGCTTCCTTCTTTTTCTAACAACCCTCAATTTCTTTAGTCATCCAGCATTCCCTATACCTACCAGCCTTTCCTTTCAGGAGAAAGTGAGGACTGCAGATGCTGGAGATCAGAGCTTAAAAATGTGTTGCTGGAAAAGTGCAGCAGGTCAGGCAGCATCAAAGGAGCAGGAGAATTGACGTTTCGGGCATAAGCCTGAAGAAGGCCTTTCCTTTCACCCTCATAGGGATATACTTTCTCTCGACTCTCGTTATCTCATTTCTGAAGGCTTCCCATTTTCGAGCCATCCCTTTACCTCCGAACATCTGCCGTCAATCAGCTTTTGAAAGTTCTTGCCCAATACCAAAAATTAGCCTTCCTCCAATTTAGAACTTCAACTTTTAGATCTGGTCTATCCTTTTCCATCACTATTTTAAATCTAATAGAGCCGCAAAGTGCTCTCCCACTGACACCTCAGTCACCTTCCCTGCCTTATTTCCTAAGAGTCAAGGTTTGCACCTTCTCTAGTAGGTACATTTGGGCAGAAGGCTGTGTGCTCAGAAGGGGTGGATGCTGTGTTTAAGTTGATTTACTCCCTTTTGTTGTTTATTCAGTTAAAAAGTGTTGAGAGAAAAGAATCCCAGTTTATCAGCAATATGAGTGTTCCTCGGAGTTTGCTGATAGCTCTTGGCATTGACGGTTAGTTTGGAAATCAGGCAAGATACAGTCCCATGTGCCTTTAATACAACACAGTGTTTGAGGAATTTTTGAGGTGTGGTACACTTTGTTGCCAATTATTTCATTTTTACTTTATCCCTTAACTGTGTCTGTCTGTGAGAGTGAACATTGTGATCAAAGATTGAGGTTAAATTGCAGACAGATGATCTTGTTTAGTTTGCTATACTAAAGTTACACTATTTATAATTGTTAATTTCTATTTAAGTTATAAACTTGGAGTCTGATAATCTGTTATTATTTAAGTCTGGTTAGAAAAAAATTGGCAATTATGTCATTGAATGCTTTACTTTCACAATGTTGTGAATCAAGTGTTGGTGAGTCTGATTTGGCTTTGCTTTCTATTCTAGTGCAGTAACACTATTTATTTTACCAGTTATTTTGGGTGGGGGGGGGGGGAAGTAAAGTATGTAATCAGAATTTTTTCAATAGTTTTTTTTAAGGCATATTATTTTTTAAATGATTTGAATTTGGTAGGAATGCAGGAAAGGAGTATTTTCATATGTTTTCTTCAGCATTTATGATATGTGGCCAGCAAAATCAAAACCATTTGGATACTCTTACTTGAGCATGAGAACAGGTTGGAAAAAAACAAAGATGAGTTTTGTAGTGTACCTACATAGAAGCAACATCATCCCTTTTGAACTATTCTACTGGACAGCAGAAAATACGTTTGTTTTACGTGGAGTTTCTGTTTGTCAATGTAACCTGCCTTCAGCATTAGCATTGTATTGTAGGAAATGGCTATTTTTTGTGTTCCATTTGTACAAGGTTGTGAACAATTTGAGCTATAGATTCTGACTTGCTGCCCTCTGCTGTTAGTTTAATGTAATGGCAGTGAGCTTTAGATTGGAATTCTTTTTATCAGCATGCAGTCTTTTTGGGTTAAACAAATGATATAGAACAAAATGTGGGAGTGAATGGCAAGTTTGCAAATGACATGAAGATTGGCTGGATGGCTGACAGTTCAGGAGGATATAAACGCATTGGTCAGATGGATAAATCAGTGGCAGCTGGAATTTAACCCTGATAACTGTGAGGTGATATACTTTGGAAAAAGAAACAAGAACAGGCAGTGCTCAGTGAATGGCAGGGGATTTGGAAGCTCAGAAGATCAGAGGAATCTTGGGGTGTTAGTCCACTGATCCCTGAAAGTAGCCGGACACGTTAATAGCGTAGACAAGGCACATGGAACACTTGCCTTTGAGTCATGTCATGGATGATAAGAGCAGGGAGCTTATGTTGTATATAGCAAATAGTACAAATGCTACAATAGTCTCTCTTTAGAATTCATTCCATGTGTATAAGCCGACCATCCTTTGTGTAGGCTGTAGCCAGTTCTCTTTGTTGATTCTGCTTTTGAATTGATTGCAGATTTTGGGGCATGAGCATAGTACAAAGTAAAGTTTCTTTTGCTCTCATCCTCTCAGTGAGAGAGATAGAGCACCTGATTGAGGATAGTCAAACTCCCAACGTTGGATATTTTTAGAAATATGAATGAAATGTGTAGTTGGTGTATGGCATTTATATTTCCTTCCTGGTAGCTACATGTTACTTCTGTATGACAGGGAAGGAGTAAGTTGTTTGTGGAATTGCACCTCATCTGTCTTTTGGCAGAAAATATACCTCGTATGTCAGCATGGGTAAAAGGGTGGGGTGGAAAATGAATCCTGATGCATCCAGCTTTTAAACAGTGACATTGCGAGAAGAGTGATGTGTAGTTTCACTTTGTGCAAGCCTTAATACTGGTCAGCCTGATGCATCTTGTGGAGAGAGTGAAATGCCTTGGAGATCACTTCAGTTTACCCTTAATGCAACTTCCTATCTGGGTAGCATCCCTTGCATAAACCAACTTTGCAGTTTATAGCAGTGATGAGCATTAAACAGGAGGTGGAGGACTCGAAAAAGATGGAGGTCAGGGTAAGAGTCAATGGTAAATGTTTCAAAATAGGAAAAAGACAGAAAAGCACAGTTTTGGGAAATGGATGCCACACACATGAAGAGCAGAGGGAGGAATGAAGAAACAGAAATTCCCCATCAGAGGCTAAATGGAAAGGGCTGGGAGGTGTGCTGAATGAAATATTCACAACATGGTTGGCCAGAGCCTTGGTACGTTTTTAAAATGAGGATTGGATGGTGATTTGATTTGCTACTTAGAGAGTGCCATTTGAATTGAGCAGTGATATGGCATTTTCAAAAAGAAACTGGGAATGCAGAGCTCTGCTTCAGCTGAAGTTTATGATCAGCAGGGGAAAAGGCATTGAATTACAGCCCCAAATTACTGTAGTCTTGCGCATTACAGAGAGACAACCAGTGATGGTTTAACCTGAAGGTAACCACACCTTCAGTGAGGGGAGAGAGTGAGGAGGAGAGTCCTTCAAATACACTAAAGCTGCACAGATCTTGGTGGTTGAGATATTATGAGCTGATTGGATCGGCATTCGATCAGGGTATAATGGAACAGCTGATTGTGTAGCAAAGAGGGTTTATTTAAAAGATTGAAGGATGAGGGTCATTTTTTTTCATCTTTTTAACATGGGGTAAAGGTTGAGCGTTTTGAAGCTGGGTTGAATTTATAGTGTCACAAAAACAGAAATTGCTGGAGAAACCAGTTCTGCCGAAGTGTTAGTTCTGAAACATTAACGCTGCTTTCTCTCCACAGATGCTGCCAGACCTGCTTTGTTTCTCCAGCATTTTGTTTTTGTTTTAGATTTCTATCATCTGCAGTTCTTTGTTTTATTTAATTATAGTGTCACTGCATTCAAACTTGGTGTATGTTTGTACCTGACTGAGGACTGTGTGCAATTCTGGTTGCCCTGTTATTGGAAGCATATTATTAAATTGGAGAGGGTTCAGAAAAGATTTACCATGGCGTTGCTGGGAATGGAGGGTTTGAGTTATACATATAGGATGGATAGATAGGCATTTTTTTTACTGGAATATAGAAGGTTGAAGAGTGACCTTATGGAGGTATATAAAATCATGAGGGGCATAGATAAGGTGAATAGCAAGGGTGGGAGAGTTCAAAACTAGGGATCATATTTTTAAGGTGGGAGGAGAAAGATTAAAAAGGACGAGGGGCAACTTTTTTTTTTAAACAGAGTGGTTTGTGTGTGGAATGAACTGCCAGAGGATGTGGTGGATGCAGGTGCAGTTACAACATTTAAAAGACATTTGGATAAGTACGTGAATAGGAAAAGTTTGGAGGGAAATGGGCCAAGTGCAGGAAAGTGGGACTAGTTTAGTTTGGATGGACGAGTTGGACTGAAGGATCTGTTTCCATGTTGGATCCTACATATATACACAAATAGCTATTATTTGTTTAATTAGATTATCCCTTGGTTTAATGAGTGTCAGTATTGTTTAAAACCAACCAGATCCAGAAGGTCTTAGTACCAACATTTAGTCTAAGTTGGTTCATTTCAGAGATAATGACTAGAGGATGAGGAGAAGAAATAAGCAGTTGCAATGTAATGCTGAAAACTGAATGAAGTCTTGGAGTTGTGTTAAGCATGAATCTGTATCTTTAGAGGTTTAGTAGGGATTTGAAAAGGTAGCAATGCAGTGGGTAAATAGAGAGTACATATAATTCTTAAATCCACACATCTGTTAGATTATCTAGCTTAATTTACAGTATTAGCAATTTATTTTCTTCGTGGCTGAATCCATCAAGCATTTATCATTTGGAGGATAGACAACATTGTGTGAAATCCATGAGTAATGGATCCAATTAAGAGGTTCACATAAATACTTTATCGATCCTTTAGCAACCAGCCAATTTTGTTTGGTAGCAATCACAAACAAAATAAAATCTCATTCAGTTATCCCTGCTTCTCTCGTTCCTCCCTGTTAGATGGTTGTTGCAGATCTTTTATCTGGGATGTAAAGGGGAAGGGAATGTCGACAGGTTAAGACCATAAGACATAGGAGCGGAAGTAAGGCCATTCGGCCCATCGAGTCCACTCCGCCATTCAATCATGGCTGATGGGCATTTCAACTCCACTTACTCGTTTACATAGAACAGAAGAATACAGCGCAGTACAGGCCCTTTGGCCCTCGATGTTGCGCTGATCCAAGCCCACCTAACCTACACTAGCCCACTATCCTCCATATGCCTATCAAATGCCCGCTTAAATGCCCATAATGTGGGAGAGTCCACCACTGCTACTGGCAGGGCATTCCATGAACTCACGACTCGCTGAGTAAAGAACCTACCCCTAACATCTGTCCTATACCTACCCCCCCCTTAATTTAAAGCTATGCCCCCTTGTAATAGCTGACTCCATACGTGGAAAAAGATTCTCACTGTCGACCCTATCTAAACCCCTAATCATCTTGTACACCTCTATCAAGTCACCCCTAAACCTTCTTTTCTCCAATGAAAACAACCCCAAGTGCCTCAGCCTTTCCTCATACGATCTTTCTACCATACCAGGCAACATCCTGGTAAACCTCCTCTGCACCCGTTCCAGTGCCTCCACATCCTTCCTATAGTATGGCGACCAAAACTGCACACAATACTCCAGATGCGGCCGCACCAGAGTCTTATACAACTGCAACATGACCTCAGTACTCCGGAACTCAATTCCTCTACCAATAAAAGCCAGTACGCCATATGCCTTCTTCACCGCACTATTTACCTGGGTGGCAACTTTCAAAGATCTGTGTACATGGACACCAAGATCCCTCTGCTCATCCACACTACCAAGTATCCGACCATTAGCCCAGTACCCCATCTTTTTGTTACTCTTACCAAAGTGAATCATCTCACACTTAGCTACATTGAACTCCATTTGCCACCTTTCTGCCCAGTTCTGCAGCTTATCTATATCCCGCTGTAACCTGCCACATCCTTCCTCACTGTCTACAGCTCCTCCGACTTTCGTATCATCCGCAAACTTGCTCACCCAACCTTCTAGCCCCTCCTCCAGGTCATTTATAAAAATGACAAACAGCAATGGTCCCAAAACAGATCCTTGCGGAACACCGCTGGTGACAGCACTCCAAGATGAACCTTTACCATCAACTACTACCCTCTGATTTCTTCCAGCCAGCCAACTCCTAATCCAAACCTCCAACTCACCCTCAATGCCATACCTCCGTAGTTTTCGCAGTAGTCTACCATGGGGAACCTTATCAAACGCCTTACTAAAATCCATATACACCACATCTACCGCTTTCCCCTCGTCCACCTCCTTAGTCACCTTCTCAAAGAATTCAATAAGGTTTGTGAGGCACGACCTGCCCTTCACAAAACCATGCTGACTATCCTTGATCACATTCTCCCCATCGCCCTTAATTCCTTGTGACATCAAGAATTTATCAATTTCTGCCTTGAAGACATTTAGCGTCCCAGCCTCTACTGCACTCTGTGGCAATGAATTCCACAGGCCCACCACTCTCTGGCTGAAGAAATGTCTCTGCATTTCTGATCTGAATTTACCCTCTCTAATTCTAAGGCTGTGTCCATGGGTCCTAGTCTCCTCGCCTAACGGAAACAATTTCCTAGCGTCCACCCTCTCCAAGCCATGTATTATCTTGTAAGTTTCTATTAGATCTCCCCTTAATCTTCTAAACTCCAATGAATACAATCCCAGGATCCTCAGCCGTTCCTCATATGTTAGACCTACCATTCCAGGGATCATCCGTGTGAATCTCCGCTGGACACGCTCCAGTGCCAGTATGTCCTTCCTGAGGTGTGGGGCCCAAAACTGGACACAGTACTCCAAATGGGGCCTCACCAGAGATTTATAAAGTCTCAGTAGCACAACAGTGCTTTTATATTCCAACCCTCTTGAGATAATTGACAACATTGCATTCGCTTTCTTAATCACGGACTCAACCTGTATGTTTACCTTTAGAGAATCCTCAACTAGCACTCCCAGATCCCTCTGTACTTTGGCTTTACAAATTTTCTCACCGTTTAGAAAGTCGTCCATGCTTGGATTCTTTTTTCCAAAGTGCAAGACCTCGCATTTGCTCACATTGAATTCCATCAGCCATTTCCTGGACCACTCCTCCAAACTGTCTAGATCCTTCTGCAGCCTCCCCACTTCCTCAGTACTACCTGCCTGTCCACCTAACTTTGTATCATCGGCAAACTTCGCTAGAATGCCCCCAGTCCCTTCATCCAGATCATTAATATATAATGCGAACAGCTGTGGCCCCAACACTGAACCCTGCGGGACACCGCTCGTCACCGGCTGCCATTCTGAAAAAGAACCTTTTATCCCAACTCTCTGCCTTCTGTCAGACAGCCAATCCTCAATCCATACCAGTAGCTCACCTCGAACACCATGGGCCCTCACCTTGCTCAGCAGCCTCCCGTGTGGCACCTTATCAAAGGCCTTTTGGAAGTCTAGGTAGATAACATCAACTGGGTTTCCCTGGTCTAACCTACTTGTCACCTCTTCAAAGAACTCCAACAGGTTTGTCAGGCACGACCTCCCCTTACTAAATCCATGTTGACTTGTTCTAATCCGACCCTGCTCTTCCAAGAATTTAGAAACCTCATCCTTAATGATGGATTCTAGAATTTTACCAATAACCGAGGTTAGGCTAATTGGCCTATAATTTTCCATCTTTTGCCTTGATCCTTTCTTGAACAAGGGGGTTACAACAGCGATCTTCCAATCATCCGGGACTTTCCCTGACTCCAGTGACTTTTGAAAGCTCTCAACCAACGCCTCCGCTATTTCCTCAGTCACCTCGCTCAGAACTCTAGGATGTAGCCCATCGGGGCCAGGAGATTTGTCAATTTTAAGACCTTTTAGCTTTTCTAGCACTTTCTCTTTTGTAATGGCAACCATACTCAACTCAGCCCCCTGACTCCCTTTAATTGTTGGAATATTACTCATGTCTTCCACTGTGAAGACTGATGCAAAGTACTTATTAAGTTCTCCTGCTATTTCCTTATCTCCTATCACTAGGCTTCCAGCATCAGTTTGAAGTGGCCCAATGTGTACTCTTGCCTGTCATTTGTTTCTTATGTATTGAAAGAAACTTTTACTATAATTTCTAATATTACTGGCTAGCCTACCTTCATATTTGATCCTCTCCTTCCTTATTTCTCTCTTTGTTATCCTCTGTTTTTGTAGCCTTCCCAATCTTCTGATTTCCCAATGCTCTTGGCCACTTTATAGGATCTCTCTTTTTCTTTGATACATTTCCTGACTTCCTTTGTCAGCTATGGCTGTCTAATCCCTCCCCGGATAATTTTTCTCTTCTTGGGGATGAACCTCTGTACAGTGTCCTCAATTTTACCCACAAACTCCTGCCATTTTTGCTCTACTGTCTTCCCTGCTAGG
Source organism: Chiloscyllium plagiosum (assembly GCF_037043375.1). Lineage (NCBI taxonomy): Eukaryota > Metazoa > Chordata > Chondrichthyes > Orectolobiformes > Hemiscylliidae > Chiloscyllium > Chiloscyllium plagiosum. The sequence continues at coordinate 2,087,082 of NW_028270171.1, forward strand.
CTCTGCTTCCAGTCGATATTCGTCAGTTCCTCTCTCATGCCCTCATAATTACCTTTATTTAACTGTAACACCATTACATCCGATTTTGCCTTCTCTCTTTCAAACTGCAGACTGAACTCTACCATATTATGATCGCTGCCTCCTAAGTGTTCCCTTACTTTAGGATCTTTTATAAAGTCTGGTTCATTACATAGCACTAGGTCCAGAATAGCCTGCTCCCTAGTGGGCTCCATGACAAGCTGTTCCAAAAAGCCATCCTGTAAGCATTCCATGAATTCCCTTTCTTTGGATCCACTGCAACATTATTTACCCAGTCCACCTGCATAGTGACCTTGCCTTTCTGACATGCCTTCTCTATTTCCCGGTACATGTTGCGCCCCTGGACCTGACCACTGTTAGGAGGTCTGTACATAACTCCCACTATGGTTTTTTTGCCTTTGTGGGCCCTCAATTCCACCCACACAGACTCCACATCATCCGACACTATGTCATTCAGTGCCATAGATTTAATTTTGTTCTTAACTAACAAGGCCACCCCGCCCCCTCTGCCCACTTCCCTGTCTTTTCGATAAGTGGAAAACCCTTGGATGTTTAACTGCCAGTCCTGACCCCCTGTAACCACGTCTCTGTGATGCCTACCACATCATAATCATTCACGATGATCTGTGCCATTAGTTCGTCTGCTTTGTTACGAATGCTACGAGCATTCAGGTAAAGTGCCTTAATGTTAACTTTCTTATCATTAGAGATATTGGAAGTCACAAGATGTCCTAAGTTATCCTTCCCTTTTGCTGCATTCCCAGTCTGTCTCAAGTTTAAATCTGCCTGCACATATGCTATCCTGCCGCTTATCTTTCCATTTAACTCCATACTCCCTGTCGCTTTCACTTTCCCTTCCCCCCTCAACTCAGGTTGGGATTGGAAAGGTTGGTGGCAGAGTAGCATCAAGCCTGCTGTGTGGGGATTGGGCTCTGGTTAGTCACATGGTTGGAACAAGTTACATTCATAAGGTCTCCTTGAGGTCTCCGGCGATCAGTGTGCATCATTGGAGGAAATAAAGGAGAGATTAAATGAATTTAATAGCAATTGCTGTAATAGTCTGCACAGACAATACAAGAATGAAGGAAGATATATTAATACAGGAGTCTTAGAATCTTACATGGCACAAGAAAATAGATTATCCTTTTGCAACTCTGCAAGCTCTCTGAAAAAGGCAAACATTCTGCTTTGCCTATTTTGTTTCTCTTTTTCACACTTAGTGTTACAAATGTGCTGTGTACTGAGTTTCAACAATTTTATTTCTGATGCTCACCCCTTTTAGAGTTTTATCATTTAATGTTTCATTTCTCTACTTATTTATTTTCCTTCCAAAATGTGTCTTGAGCTTTTCTCTGTTAAAGTTTCTTTTTGCTTAATGTTAAAATAATGATTTGCTTTATGAATATTAGTCCTTGTATATTGATGTATAATGACCTTTGTACTAAATAAATGACTGTTTTGATCTGACCACTTGCAATTTCAGCAAACTGTTTCATGCTGTACATCTCTATGACTATGACTCTATAACTTTTGTGCAATTGCACAGTTTCAGTGCCGAATCTAATTCAGACTTGTGCCACTATATCAGAGATTGTCTACAATGTAGTTATGGTTTACACCACTAGATGTTGCAGTAAGTAATGAGAACATGTCCCGAGAAAAGAAAAACCCTTTTCTAAATGCAGCATTAGAGTTGTTAAAATGGAGGCAAAATAAACATCTGATTGCTGTAGATACAAAAGTTGACAAATTTATATCAAATTATGATATAATTCAAGGCTGAAAAGGTTTAAGGCTATGTTGGACTTTGTAATAGAGATGATCAGTATGAGCATTGAGGTTATAAATTCTATTCTGGGTAAGACGCAAGCTGAATTTTAAAATAGCAGAATATGTTTCACATTTCAGAGCTGCATCATCGAAAATCCTGGGTATTTATAGCAGTAACTGATTTTCATTTTGAGGCTGGTGGAAGCATTCACCTTTTTAGCTGCTGTAAAAGGCTTTTGTTGTTAGACTTCAAGAAAAAAAATCTGTGTATCCAAATTAGGTTCCTCTGTAAACATGTGCTTAAATGTTCAAATTTGAACTGGATTTAAACAACTTTATTTTTCTGAACCACATATGACTGTATAGTGATTTAAGAAAGTTATATAGCATTCCATTCCGTTTTAAAAATAACTTCACAATGAATTCATTTCATATAGAATGCTACTTAGCTGGGTTTCAAATTATACTTTTTTTTTAAAAAGAGATGTATTCTTAAACTCAAGTATTTTTATGCATGTCATAGCCTACCAATCCTTAGTACCAGAAACTATTTAATGCCTATGGAACCATGGCTCTCCATAAAAGCAAAGAGCACATCAATCAAAAAGTTTTTAAAATTTGCACGAGTGATTTACAAAATGTAAGGTACCATAGGATCATGTTATGAAGCTGTTGTGTTCTTTTCCTTAGGATTCAACATTGGAGTTCAAAGATTGTGCAGAGCGGACTGACCTCATGGTAAGAGAGTCTCCTGTTTCTGCTTGGCAGTGTTGCTTTGGTTGTCGATAAATAGATATCCACATCTATTCCACATGTTTAAAGATGAAGTGTCAACTTCAGGGTTTCTTTTATCATCGGACATCAGATTGTGTGTGTACTTTTCAGTCTTTGGTGTTGATAAGTGAGATTTATAATGCATGGATGTTATAAAGTAACTGAGTTAATATCTTCAAACCAGCTACTAAAAATGGTCCATCAGTGAAAATCTTTTAAAGTAACTTCTTCGCCTCTTAAAAACATTTGATTTGTTGTCAGTGTGACATTGATTTAATTGTATGAAGGGACTGCCACTTATTTATGGAACAAAACCTGATACCGAAAGGCCATTGATTGTTTTGCTAATGACACTGGTGTCTATTTCCAGCATTTTTAATTTGATACATAAATACACAGCTTCTAACACCTGACACTTGTCAATCACTTCTATTTGCAATCATATGCAATTTTAAAAAAAGCTGCTGATAATAATTTATAAATTTCCTGATGTTTATTTCTGAGCAACCCAAAATGTGAATGGGATTTCAAATGCTACACATTTCATCAAAAGCATTGCAGGAAGTCCTGTGTAAAATGTTGGAAATTAGCATTGTCTCGTACTCGTGTTTGTGTTGGCTGTTCACTGGACCTCTGCTTCAACACATTGTCCTGTTCTGCATTATCTTGTATCCCTTTCAAATCTTTATCCAGTTCTCTTTTATGTTATGGTAATTTCTGCCTCATTTGCCACTTGTAGGAAGGAACTCTATGTTGTGATGATCCACTTCATTCCTCTAATCAGCTTTGCTATTGATTCATTAAACAGTGGAAATAATTCACTGTTTACTCACTCAAAAGTTTGTAAAATTTTGGAAACCTCCTATGAAATCTACCTAATTTTTCTTGCAACACAAAGAGCTCTCATTTTTTCTTTGAGATTTTCTGCATATTCTTCATTCTGGGCACCTTATTTAGGAAAGGATGTATGTTGCCTTATCCAGATGCAGAATTGCAACACAGAATTGCATGGATGATACCAGGAATGAGGAATTTTAATTCTAAGAAAAGATGAGAGAAGTTGGGCTTATTTTTCTTGGATGAGAGGAGAGGCCACCTTATTGAGGTGTCCAAAACTATGAACAATTTTGACAGGGTAAAGTAGGATATTCTATTTCCACTGTTTGGTATGTTGGTAACTAAGGGTAACAATTTCAAGATTGCCCACATGATAGCTTAGAGTAAAATGAGAAACTCCTTTACTCTGTGTTAGAATTTGGAATGCGCTGCCTGGTAAAATGGTGGAGGCAGATTCCATTAGACAGAGCTCAATGTATTTTTGGAAATGATAAATTTAGAGGGCTATGGAGATTGGGACTAACTAGCTAGCTCTTTCATGAGCTGGTACAAATGTCATCCCGCTCCCCCCTCAGTCGTAGCAAAATGCTCAGAGACGTTTTACCTCCTTCATCTTTAATCCAGGCCCTAGAGGGCGAGAGAACAATCGCCCATGTGCACAGGGACATGAGTTCACAGTCTTCTCTGGAAGAGCAGTTTCTTATTGAATTATATAGTCATTTTATAGGGAGGAGCATCCAGATAAGGCAACATACATATTGATCAGGTGATTGTTACAATCAGTAGGTTTCACTCGGAGATTAAGCCATCTGTTGTTACACAATGAACACCCTTGCCTCCAGCACCCCCTTGTTAACTATTAGTTCTTATCTGATCTGAGTCATACTCAGCTGAACATCTTGTTTCACAAAACTCAGAACTTAACTCTTTCTCTGCCTGCTTGTACCCTATACACATTCTCATTCCCTCCTTTATTCATTTCATGATAACCAATGACATTACCAGCTTTCATAAGACTCTGACAGCCAGCATCCAAGCAAATAATTGACACACAGCATTCAATGATTATAACAACAAAAATTACTAGTCCGTTGCACTAAATAGTTTGAAGAATCCTCCCATATGGAAAAAAATTCACCAGTAAAGTTTCTAAATCCACAGTCCTTAGTGACCACTCCATTCCCTCCAAGTCAAGTGGAAACGAGCCAGTTCTCCAAAATCTCCTTCAGTAAGGTCCAACCTGAAAATAAAATTCAGTCTGTTCTTGCATCACTCCTCGGAGAAATTTGATTTCTTGGATAAGGGCAGTTAAATACTTAATAACACTGATCCTTCCAGAGATGCTTCAGATGGAGGATACCAGCGCAGGTGAGTATGCAGTGCAGCAGCAGTGTGGGTGAACACAGCATTCGTTGCTGCTTCTACTTTCGCTCTGCTGTCAAATGTAACAAAGCCAACGAGCTGTTTTGATGTTAGCTTGATCAGTGAACCTTCGTATCCCTTAAATAATTAAAAGAGAAGGTAAAGCTCACTTGGTTTAATGTCCATGGGAAGGCCACTGACAAAAACCGAAGAGACCACCTCTTCATTGTTGCTAGCTTCTTCACTTCTTGTGCTCATGACTGGGGAGCTGATTGAATCTGTTGGATCAGGTTGTGGCGGGGTGGGCAGTGGTCCGTGGTCCGAAGCCGTGCTTTACCTATGAATGGAAAATCTCTAGAGCAGATGTTAGCTGCTGAAAGTATCTTTGCATTTCCTCTCTCATTCCTTCCTTGCCAAAGTGGGTATCAGTATGAAGACAGTCACACATTTAACTACACTAAATTGTGTCTGCCCATTTCAATGTTCTCAGTCGTCTTGAAGTCTGTTACTCTGTTCGCTATTTATGACATCAGGTGTAATGCACTCCATAAACTTCTAAATTGCACTGCCTAAACAATTCAGTCAATTATAAGCAACAGTTAATGGTCCTAAAATCAAACCCTTGAGTACTTCATTCAGGTTATTCAAAAATTATTTTCCTTAAATAAATTGATACTTGGCTAATATGAAACCTGTCAGGAAAAATATTTCAAAAGTCTGGAACAGCAAGAAACCAACAATGTTTCCTGTGCTTTAGCAATTGAAGAGGCAGTTTCAGGTCAGTATTAAATCTCAAATATTCGTGGGAAACAAATGTGAAATATTTTAAAATATGTTCTTCAAACGAAACTTCCCAAATAAAACAGTCAAAATTACAGTGGCAACTTTGGTAGCGATCAACGTTCTTTGAATTTGCAATATGAAGGGGGTCAGTGAAGTCTTAACAATAATTAACAAAATCTAAACAGCTCAACCTCCATTCTAATATTTTCTAAAATCTTAACAAAACATCGAACTCAAAATGCACTCTTTTTGTGAACGATCTGCATTAAAAACACAGCAGCAAAGATATTTTAATACATACTCTCCTCTGGCTAAAGCATGACAACTGACCTAACTTTTTTTAAACAGACATTGTAGAATTTCAAATAAATCAGGGGCTCATGGCACTCAATCAATTTGTTTTAAGGTTACAAGTTTGATCATTTTTAAGAGGACATAATGTACAATTTCGAGGTTAAAAACAAAATCTGCCTCGTTACATAGCCCACAAAACACATTGAATTAAGAGCTGGAAATGTGTTGCTGGAAAAGCGCAGCAGGTCAGGCAGCATCAAGGAGCAGCAGAATCGACGTTTCGGGCATGAGCCCTTCCATCATGTCCGAAACGTCGATTCTCCTGCTCCATGGATGCTGCCTGACCTGCTGCGCTTTTACAGCAACACATTTTGAGCTCTGATCTCCAGCATCTGCAGTCCTCACTTTCACATTGAATGAAGACCCTAATTCAAGCAAGGCCAAACAGTTACTTAGAGTCATAGGGATGTACAGCATGGAAACAGACCCATCGGTCCAACCCATCCATGCCGACCAGATATCCCAACCTAATCTAGTCCCACCTGCCAGCACCCGGCCCATATCCCTCCAAACCCTTCCTAGTCATATACCCATCCAAATGCCTCTTAAGTGTTGCAATTGTACCAGCTTCCACCACATCCTCTGGCAGCTCATTCCATACACGTACCACTCTCTGTGTGAAAAAGTTGCCCCTTGGGTCTCTTTTATATCTTTCCCCTCTCACCCTAAACCTATGTCCTCAAGTTCTGGACTCCCCGATCCCAGGGAAAAGACTTGTCTATTTATCCTATCCATGCCCCTCATAATTTTGAAAACCTCTATAAGGTCACGCCACAGCCTCTGACGCTCCAGGGAAAACAGCCCTACCTAGTCAACCTTTTCCTGTAGCTCAAATGCTCCAATCCGGGCAACATCCTTGTAAATCTTTTCTGAACACTTTCAAGTTTCACAACATCTTTCTAATAGGAAGGAGACCAGAATTCAATGCAATATTCCAACAGTGGCCTAACCAATGTCCTGTACAGCCGCAACATGACCTCCCAACTCCTGTACTCAATACTCTGACCAATAAAGGAAAGCATACCAAACGCCGCCTTCACTATCCTATCTACCTGCGACTCCACTTTCAAGGAGCTATGAACTTACACTCCAAGTTCTCTTTGTTCAGCAACACTCCCTCGGACCTTACCACTTAAAAGGATTCTCTGAGTCAGTATTTCGACAAAAACTTTTTAAACAAACGCTCTCAGCATGGCATAGTTTATGTTGAAACTTTCCTTTTTCAACTCAAGTATTAGTACAACCTTAATTTCAATGTTTCTCACTTTTGTTTTTCTCATCCTCTCATTGAAATTGCATTTATGAAAAGAGAACGCCCTCGCAGCAGACCACATGGTGCCACAGTCCAAGCCACACTCTTTCCCCAGAACAAAGACTCACAGAGCCTCAATTTCACCACAAAGGACTTTAACCCCTTTCTCACTTTACTCTTCCCGGGGGCTTGAATCCCACTTAAACTCAGAGAACTCAAACCCCAGCACCGCACTGAGGATTAGAACTTCACTTATACCCACCCAATAGACTCGAAGCCCAGTACTGAGCAGAGGACTCAAACCTCAAACACACTCCCCACCCGAGGAGACTCGAACCCCAGTACTGCTCAGAGGACTTGAACCTCAATCACACCCCATCCCCTCAATGCAGCGCAGAGGACGCAAACCTCTTCCTGCCAGCATGCTTGCAAAATTGTGTCTCTCAACTGAACTAATTAGTTTGAGGAGTCCGTAGAATAGAGTGTGATTGAGTGAAGGGACCATTTCCGACACACAGGAATGTCGAGAGGGACCAAGGTTTAAAATCTTACCTAGTGGGCTCACACATCTTGAGACCCCGATGTTCTGGCGGCCGCTGACACCGTCTGATCGTAACGATCTGTTTGGATCCTGCCGACTATGCCAATATTGTCATCTTGCCTCCCCCCTCCCCTTCTCTTCTCTCATCCCAACACTCTCCCAGGCACTGTGTCTTCCCCTCTTGTTCTTGCACTCTCTTGTACTCTCTCTCCCTTTCTGTCCCCTCCCCCTTTTGTGTCTCACTCTCACTTATTTTTCTCCTCCTCCTCCTCCTCTCTTTGTGTCTCTTTCTCTATTTTGCACTCTTGCGCACTCTCACTCTCCCAACGCTCTCTTTCTGTCTCTCTGTTTCTCACCATCCTCCCTTCCCCACCCCAATCCCTTGCTCTGGCTTGCTGGATCTTCTTTCTGCCGCCCACACCACCCTCCCCAATGCCTCCCAGGCTCTCTGTCTCGCTCCCCATTCCCCCCGTCCCCGCTCTCTTTCTGTATCTCTCTCGCTCCCTTTCTCATCCCTACTCCTGCATTCTTGTCCTCTCGCTCTCGCTTTTCCTCGCTTTCACTCGCTCTCGCTCGATCTCTTGTGCTTGTGCTCACTCTCTTCTCACTCTCGCTTTCGTGCTCCACCCCCAACCGCTGTCTTTTTTGCCCCCCTCACGTACTCCAGCTATCTCTTGTGCTCACCCTCTCTCACTCTCTCTGTGTCTCTCTTTCTTCCACCCGTCCATCCCCAGCACACTCTTTGTTTCTCTCTCTCTCTTTCTGTCTCTCTTTCTTCCCCTCCCATCCCCAGCACTCCCTGTTTCTCTCTCTCTCTCTGTCTCTTTTTCTCTCTCTCTCTCTCTCTTCACCACCCTGCTCTTGCTAGCTCTTTCTCTCTGCCGCTAGCTCCGTCCTGCGCTTGCTACGTCCCACGATTGTGCTGGCTGTCTCCCCAATGCACGCGCTCTCCCCCTACCCCCCCCCCCCCCCCCTCAGCGCGCGCGCTCTCTCTCTCCCCAGCGCGCGCTCTCTCTCTCCCCCAGCGCGCGCTCTCTCTCTCCCCCAGCGCGCGCTCTCCTCTCTCCCCCAGCGCGCGCTCTCTCTCTCCCCAGCGCGCGCTCTCTCTCACCCCCAGCGCGCGCTCTCTCTCACCCCCAGCGCGCGCTCTCTCTCACCCCCAGCGCGCGCTCTCTCTCACCCCAGCGCGCGCTCTCTCTCACCCCCAGCGCGCGCTCTCTCTCACCCCCAGCGCGCGCTCTCTCTCTCACCCCCAGCGCGCGCTTCTCTCTCACCCCCAGCGCGCGCTCTCTCTCACCCCCAGCGCGCGCTCTCTCTCACCCCCAGCGCGCGCTCTCTCTCACCCCCAGCGCGCGCTCTCTCTCACCCCCAGCGCGCGCTCTCTCTCACCCCCAGCGCGCGCTCTCTCTCACCCCCAGCGCGCGCTCTCTCTCACCCCCAGCGCGCGCTCTCTCTCACCCCCAGCGCGCGCTCTCTCTCACCCCCAGCGCGCGCTCTCTCTCACCCCCCGCGCGCGCTCTCTCTCACCCCCAGCGCGCGCTCTCTCTCACCCCCAGCGCGCGCTCTCTCTCACCCCCAGCGCGCGCTCTCTCTCACCCCAGCGCGCGCTCTCTCTCACCCCCAGCGCGCGCTCTCTCTCACCCCCAGCGCGCGCTCTCTCTCACCCCCAGCGCGCGCTCTCTCTCACCCCCAGCGCGCGCTCTCTCTCACCCCCAGCGCGCGCTCTCTCTCACCCCCAGCGCGCGCTCTCTCTCTCACCCCCAGCGCGCGCTCTCTCCCCCAGCGCGCGTCTCTCTCACCCCCAGCGCGCGCTCTCTCTCACCCCCAGCGCGCTCTCTCTCCCCCAGCGCGCGCTCTCTCACCCCCAGCGCGCGCTCTCTCTCACCCCCAGCGCGCGCTCTCTCTCACCCCCAGCGCGCGCTCTCTCTCACCCCCAGCGCGCGCTCCTCTCACCCCAGCGCGCGCTCTCTCACCCCCAGCGCGCGCTCTCTCTCACCCCCAGCGCGCGCTCTTCTCTCACCCCCAGCGCGCGCTCTCTCTCACCCCCAGCGCGCGCTCTCTCTCACCCCCAGCGCGCGCTCTCTCTCACCCCCAGCGCGCGCTCTCTCTCACCCCCCAGCGCGCGCTCTCTCTCACCCCCAGCGCGCGCTTCTCTCTCACCCCCAGCGCGCGCTCTCTCTCACCCCCAGCGCGCTCTCTCTCACCCCCAGCGCGCGCTCTCTCTCACCCCCAGCGCGCGCTCTCTCTCACCCCCAGCGCGCGCTCATCTCTCACCCCCAGCGCGCGCTCTCTCTCACCCCCAGCGCGCGCTCTCTCTCACCCCCAGCGCGCGCCTCGCTCTCACCCCCAGCGCGCGCTCGCTCTCACCCCCAGCGCGCGCTCGCTCTCTCTCTCCCCCAGCGCGCGCTCGCTCTCTCTCTCCCCCAGCGCGCGCTCTCTCTCTCCCCCAGCTTGCGCGCACTCTCTCTTTCTCTCCCCCAGCGCGCGCGCTCATTCTCTCCCCCAGCGCGCGCGCTCATTCTCTCCCCCAGCGCGCGCGCTCATTCTCCTCCCCCAGCGCGCGCGCTCATTCTCTCCCCCAGCGCGCCATCTCTCCCCCGGCGCGCGCGCTCATTCTCTCCCCCAGCGCGCGCGCTCATACTCCTCCCCCAGCGCGCGCGCTCATACTCTCCCCCAGCGCGCGCGCTCATACTCTCCCCCAGCGCGCGCGCTCATACTCTCCCCCAGCGCGCGCGCTCATACTCTCCCCCAGCGCGCGCGCTCATACTCTCCCCCAGCGCGCGCGCTCATACTCTCCCCCAGCGCGCGCGCTCATACTCTCCCCCAGCGCGCGCGCTCATACTCTCCCCCAGCGCGCGCGCTCTCTATCTCTCTCTCTCTCCCCAGCGCGCGCTCTCTATCTCTCTCTCCTCCCAGCGCGCGCAGCTCTCTATCTCTCTCTCTCCCCAGCGCGCGCGCGCTCTCTATCTCTCTCTCTCCCCAGCGCGCGCGCTCTCTATCTCTCTCTCTCCCCAGCGCGCGCTCTCTATCTCTCTCTCTCCCCAGCGCGCGCTCTCTATCTCTCTCTCTCCCCCAGCGCGCGCTCTCTCTCTCTCCCCCAGCGCGCGCTCTCTCTCTCTCCCCCAGCGCGCTCTCTCTCTCTCCCCCAGCGCGCGCTCTCTCTCTCTCCCCCAGCGCGCGCTCTCTCTCTCTCCCCAGCGCGCGCTCTCTCTCCTCTCCCCAGCGCGCGCTCTCTCTCTCTCCCCAGCGCGCGCTCTCTCTCTCTCCCCCAGCGCGCGCTCTCCTCTCTCTCCCCCAGCGCGCGCTCTCTCTCTCCCCCCCCAGCGCGCGCTCTCTCTCTCCCCCCCAGCGCGCGCTCTCTCTCTCTCCCCCAGCGCGCGCCTCTCTCTCTCTCCCCCCGAGCGCTCGCTCTCTCTCCTCCCCAGTGCGCTCTCTCTCTCTCCCCAGCGCGCGCTCTCTCTCTCCCCCAGCGCGCGCTCTCTCTCTCTCCCCGCGCGCGCTCTCTCTCCCCCAGCGCGCTCTCTCTCTCTCCCCCAGCGAGCGCTCTCTCTCTCTCCCCCAGCGCGCGCTCTCTCTCTCCCCCAGCGCGCGCTCTCTCTCTCCCCCAGCGCGGCGCTCTCTCTCTCCCCCAGCGCGCGCTCCCGTCTCTCTCCCCAGGCGCGCGCTCTCTCTCTCTCCCCCGGCGCGCGCGCTCTCTCTCTCCCCCAGTGCACTCTCTCTCTCTCCCCCAGTGCACTCTCTGTCTCTCCGGTAGCGCGCGCGCGCTCTCTCTCTCTCCCCCAGCGTGCGCTCTCTCTCTCTTTCTCTCCCCAGCGCGCGCGCTCATACTCTCCCCCAGCGCGCGCGCTCATACTCTCCCCCGCGCGCGCGCTCATACTCTCCCCCAGCGCGCGCTCTCTATCTCTCTCTCTCCCCAAGCGCGCTCTCTCTCTCTCCCCCAGCGCGCGCGCTCTCTCTCTCCCCCAGCGCGCGCGCTCTCTCTCTCCCCCAGCGCGCGCGCTCTCTCTCTCTCCCCCGGCGCGCGCTCTCTCTCTCTCCCCCGGCGCGCGCTCTCTCTCTCTCCCCCGGCGCGCGCTCTCTCTCTCTCCCCCGGCGCGCGCTCTCCTCTCTCTCCCCCGGCGCGCGCTCTCTCTCTCTCCCCCGGCGCGCGCTCTCTCTCTCTCCCCGGCGCGCGCTCTCTCTCTCTCCCCCGGCGCGCGCTCTCTCTCTCTCCCCCGGCGCGCGCTCCTCTCTCTCTCCCCCGGCGCGCGCTCTCTCTCTCTCCCCCGGCGCGCGCTCTCTTCTCTCTCCCCCGGCGCGCGCTCTCTCTCTCTCCCCCGGCGCGCGCTCTCTCCTCTCCTCCCCCCGGCGCGCGCTCTCTCTCTCTCCCCCAGTGCACTCTCTGTCTCTCCCCCAGCGTGCGCTCTCTCTCTCTTTCTCTCCCTCTCCCCCAGCGCGCGCGCTCATACTCTCCCCCAGCGCGCGCGCTCATACTCTCCCCCAGCGCGCGCGCTCATACTCTCCCCCAGCGCGCGCGCTCATACTCTCCCCCCAGCGCGCGCGCTCATACTCTCCCCCAGCGCGCGCGCTCATACTCTCCCCCAGCGCGCGCTCTCTCTCTCTCTCTCCCCCTCTCCCCCAGCGCGCGCTCTCTCTCTCTCCCCAGCGCACTCTCTGTCTCTCCGGTAGCGCGCGCAAGCGCGCTCGCTCTCTATCTCTCCCCCAGCTTGCGCTCTCTCTCTCTTTCTCTCCCCCAGCAGCGCGCGCTCATACTCTCCCCAGCGCGCGCTCTCTCTCTCCCAGCGTGCCCTCTCTCTCTCTCTCCCCCAGCCGCGCGCTCTCTCTCTCTCCCCCAGCGCGCGCTCTCTCTCTCCTCCCCCAGCGCGCGCTCTCTCTCTCTCCGCCCAGCGCGCGCTCTCTCTCTCTCCCCCCAGCGCGCGCTCTCTCTCTCTCCCCCAGCGCGCGCTCTCTCTCTCTCCCCCAGCGCGCGCTCTCTCTCTCTCCCCCAGCGCGCGCTCTCTCTCTCTCCCCCAGCGCGCGCTCTCTCTCTCTCCCCCAGCGCGCGCTCTCTCTCTCCCCCCAGGCGCGCGCTCTCTTCTTCCCCCCCCAGCGCGGCTCTCTCTCTTCCCCCCCAGCGTGCGCTCTCTCTCTTCCCCCCAGCGCTCGCTCTTCTCCCCCCCCAGCGCGCACTCACTCTCTCTCTCCTTCTCCCTCTCTCCTCTCTCCCTCTCCCCCAGCGCGCGCTCTCTCTCTCTCTCTCTCCCTCTCCCCCAGCGGGCGCACGCTATCTCCCCCCCCTCCACCTCCCATGTGCGCGCTCTCCCTCTCTCTCTCTCCCCCCCCGCTCTGGCTCTCGGTCTGCTCTCTCTTGCCTGCTCTCTCTCACTCTCTTGCACTCCCCCTTGCCCGACCTCTCCTGTCCACTCTTGTTCGCTCTGCCCTTGCTCTCCCTATCCCCCTTGCCCTCCGTCGCTTTTGCCTCTTGTTTGCGTATGCTTGGGCTTGCTCTCTTCGCACGTGCTCGCTGTCTTTCTCCCACTCTTGATCTCTTTTTGTTCTTGGCCTCGCGCTCTTTCTATTTCGCTCTCTCCCACTCACCCCCCGGCTCTGGCATCCCCCCTTTCCCTCATGCTCTTTCCCATGCTCCATCTCTTCTTCTCTTCTCCCCCCCACCCCCCCAGCTCTGTCTGTCTCCTCCACTGTCTCTCTGCGTTCGCTCTCTTTTTCTTTCTCTTTTTCTCTCTCTCTCTGTCTCTGTGTGTGTGTGTCTATCTCTCTCTGTCTCTGTGTGTGTGTATCTCTCTCTCTGTCTCTGTCTCTCTCT